>NC_087162.1:1375000-1437500 GCF_035594125.1 Scylla paramamosain | reverse complement strand
CACAGGAGGAGGCAGCAGACACCTGCCAAAATGATAATTATTCCCAGTGAGGTCTAAAGCACTGTTCAGTGGGTGCTGTGAACTTATCATTAAATCTAGCTGTGACCTCACTGAACATTTCCCTTTGTGTCTCACAACACAAGGGGGCAGTCACAGCCTGCCCTCTAAAGACAACTCTTTTCCTCCACACAAAACTACAAGCACCTAATAACACACACACCCTTCACTCAAAAATTTTAAAATCATCATGGCGACTCCTACACCAGCCTCGGAGTCCCCATCTGGGGAGGGGACCATAAATGTCCCCAGGTTGGATTGCCTCTCTGTCGACGACCCCAAGTATCTTGACACCCCCCCTCAACTTTTTCTTCATTAACTTCTGAAACATTCATGGTCTAAGATCTGATTTTTAATCTGTAGAACACCACATCTCTTCTAAACCTCATTTTCTTTTCCTCACTAAAACTCAAGTGTCTGAGGCAAATGACAGTAGCCCCTTTTCTGTTCCCTCCTACATTTTCTATCCTCATTTTCAATCCAAAGCTGGATGTTGCATTTATGTGCACAATGAGTGCAATGACTTAACCTGCTCTTGTGCCCATGCTCTTGAATCTTCCGAGTTTTCCACCATCTGGCTACGATTACAGAGTCACTCTCAAACTAAATTTATCTGTGCTCTATACCTCTCACCTAACTCCTCTGACTATAAGAAATTCTCTGACTACTTAACTTCCAAAGTGGAGTACATTCTGACCATCTTCCCTTCTGCAGAGATCTCCACTCTTGGAGACTTCAATGTTCACCACCAGCTTTGGCTTTCCTCTCCCTTCATTGACCATCCTGGTGAACTAGCCTTCAACTTTGATATCCTCCATGACCTAGAGCAAGTGGTGCAACACCCTACTCGTATTCCTGACTGTCTTGGAGATACGCCCAACATTCTTGACCTTTTCCTGACCTCTAATCCTGCTCATCCTGTCACCCTTTCTTCTCCGTTGGGCTCCTCCGATCATAATTTTGTATCTATATTTTGTCCTATTGCTCCAATCCCTAGTTGGGGGGACCTGAGGAGGTATTTTGCTGATTTTCCTTGGAATGACTACTGCTTCTGTGTCAGAGACCCGTCTTTGTGTGCTGAGCGCATAACAGAGGTGATAGTGTCTGGCATGGAGGCATACATTCCTCACTCTTTTTCTCAACATAAACCTTCCAAACCTTGGTTTAACACAGCTTGTTCTCATGCTATACATGATAGAGAGGTGGCCCACAAAAGGTACTTAAGCTTTCCATCACCAGAATTTCATGCACTTTATATTTCTGCCCAGAACCATGCCAAGTCTGTTCTCTAACTAGCCAAAAACTCCTTCATTAACAGAAAGTGTCAAAACCTTTCAAGATCTAACTCCCCTTGTGATTTCTGGCATCTAGCCAAAAATATCTCCAATAACTTTGCTTCTTCTTCTTTCCCTTCTTTATTTCAACCAGATGGCACCACTGCTATCACATCTATTTCTAAAGCTGAACTCTTCGCTCAAACCTTTGCTAAAAACTCTACCTTGGACAATTCTGGGATTGTTCCTCCCTCTCCTCCACCCTCTGACTACTTCATGCTACCTATTAAAATTCTTCGCAATGATGTTTCCCATGCCCTTGTTGGCCTAAACCCTCCGAAGGCTTATGGACCTGATGCGGTCCCTCCTATTGTTCTCCGAAACTGTGCCTCCGTGCTTGCACCTTGCCTAGTCAAACTCTTTCAGCTCTGTCTATCAACATCTATCTTTCCTTCTTGCTGGAAGTTTGCCTACATTCAGCCTGTTCCTAAAAAGGGTGACCGTTCTCATCCCTCAAACTACCATCCTATTGCTTTAATTTCCTGCCTAAATTAAGTTTTTGAATCTATCCTCAACAGGAAGATTCTTAAACATCTATCACTTCACAAACTTCTATCTGATCGCCAGTATGGGTTCCGTCAAGACCGCTCTACTGGTGATCTGGCTTTCCTTACTGAGTCTTGGTAATCCTCTTTTAGAGATTTTGGTGAAACTTTTGCTGTTGCCTTGGACATATCAAAAGCTTTTGATAGAGTCTGGCACAAAGCTTTGATTTCCAAACTACCCTCCTACAGCTTCTATCCTTCTCCCTGTAACTTCATCTCAAGTTTCCTTTCTGACCGCTCTATTGCTGCTGTGGTAGATGGTCACTGTCCTTCTCCTAAATCTATTAACAGTGGTGTTCCTCAGGGTTCTGTCCTGTCACCCACTCTCTTCTTATTATTCATTAATGATCTTCTAAACCAAACTTCTTGTCCTATCCACTCCTATGCTGATGATACCACCCTGCACTTTTTCACGTCTTTTCATAGATGTCCAACCCTTCAGGAGGTAAACATTTCACACAGGGAAGCCACAGAATGCTTGACTTCTGATTTTTCTAAAATTTCTGATTGGGGCAGAACAAGCTTGGTATTGTTCAATGCCTCAAAAACTCAATTCCTCCATCTATCAACTTGACACAACCTTCCAGAAAACTATCCCCTCTTCTTCAATGACACTCAACTGTCCCCTTCTTCTACATTGAACATCCTCAGTCTGTCCTTTACTTATAATCTGAACTGGAAACTTCACATCTTATCTCTAGCTAAAACAGTTTCTATGAAGTTAGGTGTTCAGAGACGTCTCACCGCCCCCAGCTGCCAACTCTGTACAAGGGCCCTATCCATCCGTGTGTGGAGTATGCTTCACGTGTCTGAGGGGATTCCACTCATACTGCTCTTCTAGACAGGGTGGAATCAAAAGCTTTTCGTCTCATCAACACCTCTCTTCTAACTGACTGTCTTCAGCCTCTCTCTCACCGCCGCAATGTTGCATCTCTAGCTGTCTTCTACCGCTATTTTCATTCTAACTGCTCTTCTGATCTTGCTAACTGCATGCCTCCCTCTCCTCCCGTGGCCTTGCTGCACAAGACTTTCTTCTTTCTCTCATCCTTATTCTGTCCACCTCTCTAACACAAGAGTTAACCAGTATTCTCAATCATTCATCCCTTTCTCTGGTAAACTCTGGAACTCCCTGCCTGCTTCTGTATTTCCACCTTCCTATGACTTGAATTCCTTCAAGAATGAGGTTTCAAGACACTTATCCATCAGTTTTTGACTACTGCTTTGACCCTTTTATGGGACTGGCATTTCTGTGGGCATTTTTTTTTATTGAATTTTTGTTGCCCTTAGCCAATGTCCCTCCTACATAAAAAAAAATCCCATTTTTTTTACTTCTATTTATGAATGGCTCCATACAGAATTACCTTTTTTTAAAAGACCTTTTTTTTTCAATAATGGTTTCCCAGCCTAAGTTGTTGAAGTATTTATAAATAAATTTTTGGAACAAAGGTATAGGCCTGTGGTTCACACTGTTTCTAAAGAAGTGTTGTATATTAAGCTCCCATATCTAGGCAGTATCACTCAAGAAATCACCAAGTGTCTGTGTAATATGTTTTGTAGCTTTTTCCCTCAGATAGAATTCCAGTTTTACATTTGTCAGCAATCCAGCAATAGGATCCTTTTTTAGATTTAAAGATCAATTGCCTACTGACCTCAGGATGTGTCATCTATACATTTACTTGCCCTGGTTGCCAATCAAGACACATAGGCAGCACGTTGCACACTTATAGATTGAGAAGAGACAAACCCTTAGGTCACTCGAGCGGAACTGGCCACCCACTCCTTGCTCCACCTCACTTAGCAATAAGGGATCACTAACTTGGTTGTAACATCCCTTTTAGTATGAGTTATCTTGAAAATAATAGACTGGAAATTTTAGAATCATTGCACAAAGAAATTATTTTCTAGTCTGAACAATAATGTTAATATGTCCTCTATATTCAGCTTAAGTACATATGTACAAATATGTATTTTTTTCTACTTTTCTTTTCAATTTTACACTCTCTTTTTATCCTACATTCTTAATAATGGCACAGTCTCTGCCAAAACATAGGAAGGAGATAAAGATGTTCACTGCTGCACTCGCTGTGTTATATATCTCATGCAATGTACATTTATTCCCACAAACATCTTCGCTGACCATATGCATGGAATGATAAGGAGAGATGAAGATGATACTCACTCAGACAGTTCATGAGGTTCAAGCGCCATGACTGGAAACAGCAGGTGGCCATGGGAGCACAAAAGGGAGGCATTCTCAAGATGCTTGGGAGGGCTTACTACCAAGTCTCCACGTTCACAGGACCTGCAAAGTGAAGGCATATGTATATCCTTACAAGAAAATCAACACATATCCACAAGAGAAGACAATCATATCTGGTAAACAAGAGCTCCCTGCCTGCTTCTGCATTTCCCTCTTCCTATTAGTTGAACTCTTTCAAGAAAGTGGTTTCAAAACACTCATTCTTCAATTCTGGATAGTCACTCTTTTTCTTTAAGGACTGGCACCTCAGTGGGTCCTTTTCTCCCCTTTACTCTTCTATATCAGTGCCCTTATTATATTAAAAAAGAAAAAATGGTTGGAAGTGGTAGTGTTATGATCAGATATATAAAGGTCTCCAAAATTATCTTGAGATCTCACGATCATTTGGCCCCAGCATCTTGATTAAGAAACTGACCTTTATACTTTTATGTCACAAGTTCAGTTCCTTGCTCTAGCACCTCTCATGGCTAAAAAACAATTCATTCCACATTCAGATCAATATCTTGGTGTTTCCATGGTACTCCAACAAGGAGGCATGATGGTGGACTAGCCCACGTCCACACTCGCATCAAAATGGAATGACTTTCTTACCTGACATAACTTTTCCAAAGATGGTAAAATCCTCTCGATATAAGGTATATGCTTTTCCCTGGGTCACGAGCAGGATGTGGCCTTCTCCTTTCCAAGAAGAGGTTAGTTAATTGCTTTTTCTGCTGCCGACCACTTTCACAGTTTCGCACTGATTCCTCCAACACAGCCTGTGTCCCAGCAAAAAGAATAGTAATCTGTAATATCCTGATATAATTTCTTTTTTTTTACGTGAAATGAATATTGCACAAGATCTATATAACAAACTTGGGAAAAGAACAATACATATTAGGTATGTACATTACTTCAAAGATAAAATAAATACAGATTCAAAAAGAGAAAAGTCTATAGTGTTTTTACTCCTGGAAGAACGTTTAGGCGTCGGCCAAGTAGGGGAATTCCCTGTGAGCTGCACTGCCATGTTTCTACAGGATCAATTATCGGTTTAACACCTAGGTGGAAAGGACAGGCAACCATCCTCTCTCTCTCTCTCTCTCTCTCTCAGTACTGTATGATACTTTGTGAATATTTTTTCTATAATTTATTTGTTCATGGTAATTGTTTCACATAATCTCAATTTGGGGCAGAGCAGATTTATCACACAGTTGTATCATTCACATGATTGGCTTTAGCTGTTCAAGCTATCGCTCAGGAGGATGCAATGATAGGACGTCTATTGGCCTGTCTCTGCTAAAAATACTTATTCTTGTTGTAAATAAGTTCTTTCTCCTGGCTGTAAAGAACACGTGAACACTTGGGAGTTGCTTCCATTGTGGGAGTGTCCCTCAAGAGGCTGAGCCACCCCTCTCTCTGACCTGAGTCACCTGACCCTACCAATAAGCACCCCAGGTGCTCGGCCTAAATGACGCCACAAAGCTATGTTGTTAAATGTTGTGATATTTATGTAAAACCGAGACTATTTATTATCTTAAACCCCTAACAATTGACAGCACTGCATGGTTTGATTAGCTACATAATCCATACTTAATAATTGAATTCAAATATAAAAATAAAAAGAACTGATATATTTCTGTGATGTGGCAGAGTAGCTAACGGATCTCAGCCAACGCCTAAACGTTCTTCTACAAATAAAAAGAGTATAGTTCTTAATGGTTTCACAAGTGGCACCAACCTGAGGATTTGAAAATATTTTATAGTTATGATATCCAGCTATTTCATATTAGTTCTCAGAGAAAAAAAATATATAATTCACCAGAACCCATTTAAGCCATACAATTAACTCTGTTATAACAAGTACAAGTACTCACTCCACACTGCAGACAGGTGTCAAAATCTTTTTGGTATATGGCAGGGTGTATAGATTCACTGCAGAGACCCATGATTTCTTCAGCCAAGTCCTGTGGGAGGTTACAGGATGCAGCGGTGGGAGAGCGTAAGTTGTGCTCACACACAATGTCCTCATTAAACAACATCAACTCCCTACTGCCCTCCTTGGTTTCCTTGTCTTTACTGTTAGAGGCTGTTTTCTCTGAACTTTCAACTTCTTCCATTTGACTTTCACAGGCACTTTTGCACTCTGTATCAGGCACTATACTTGTAGTATCACAGACATTCATACCCTTCTCTGTTTGGACATCATTTTTTTCACACACATCACTACTGTCTGAAGTCCTGTTCACTTTATTATCACTACTGGCAATTTGAGCTTCAAGCTTATTACTCTCCTCACTTTTCTTACATGTATCAGTCCCATTTTCTGTCTCTCCACCATCTTCCAGGTCAATTCCATGTTCTTTTACATAGGCACTTAGAGCTAACCTTGGCCAGAACTCCAAGGTTTCTGTTCCAATAACTGTTACTGGCCTGAAATATAATGACATTTATAAAATAACATTTAAAAATCTATATCACTGATAAATTACAAATGTGTCTAAATTAACACAGAACTAAGCATCCCTCATCAAGATAAAATAAAAATAAAGTCTAACTTAAAAATACTAAAACAGGTTATAATCCATTTTCAATGATTCTTTAGTCCAACACATCATAAAACTTTTATACGATGTATTACAACAAGAAAATATCTATGAATCTAAAATTACACTGACAGGCACTTTCAGTATAAGAGACCAAACTGAAAGATCCTTAATTGAGCTGCAGCATTATGTATGTGATGTCTTACCTAAATTTCAACTCTACACTCACAAATAGATGAGGTGTCACTGCTACTGTCAATATTTTGATCACTCTTGGTAAAAATCCCTAAATGATGCAAAACTCACCCATCACAGTCCCTGCGAGACTCCTTCTTTGCTTGCTTGTGGAGAGCCTTGACTCTCTCTATAAAGAGTATGTGGTTAACATACTTAGTCACACACACTTTACAGAAACCACTCTCAGAAGGTAAGGTGATCGGCAACCCCAATTTCAGCAATGCATCATCTTCATGAATTCCAAATGGATGATTAAGCAGTTCCTTGACCTTTAAAAGAAAATGCATAATAATTATCTTTGTCATATAAGTTCACACACAATCAGATATACTGTATAAACATCACAAATGCATTAAGAATATAGAGCACAGATATTACATAAGAAATGAGGCACTGCACCATGACAAACCTATCCACACATTTGACTCAGACATCCCATAAGAGCATATTGCCTATGAAATGCCTATGAAATACATTAGTGTTCCTGCAAAGGTAATAGCTGGTATCAGGAATCCACACACCCACAATTCATGCACATAACAATAAACACATACTCGTACATTCAAACCTACCTAGCTACCTACCCCCCCCACACACACACACACACACACACACACACACACACACACACACACACACACACACACACACACACACACACACACACACACACACACACTATACACACTCAGACATTCCCTAAGAGTAAATTAATATCCTTCTTAGCCCATGAACTCCTCAGAGGGAAAAAGGCAGAAATGATTTATACAATTACACTGGCTATCCTACATTAAAACAATGTATATTACTACTCACAGCATTGGTTCTAATACATTTCAACAGATTATATTTAAGTGGGCTGTAGAGTTTGTGTTCACAGAGAGCTTGAGCAAGAACTGAAGGTTGAGGCGTATACTTCAGGCTGTCATCATTGTACCAGGCACTTAAGAGAGGCTCAGAGATTAATGTGTAGCTTTCTGATGTGTCTGTAACAGCACACTGAGACAGCAAAGCTTCCTTCTCCTTCCTCATTTCTGCTTGGTGCTGGTGACTAACATTCTGTCAAGGAAATATCATATCCTCTGAAAATGTGTCATTACAAACTTAAATAATCAATAGATGATAAAAAATTAACATTTATATATATATATATATATATATATATATATATATATATATATATATATATATATATATATATATATATATATATATATGAGTAGAATATTACTGCATAAGATGGCTACATTAAAAATGATGGTGAAAGATTCATATACCATATAGCTATTGTTTTTCCATACAAATTCTCAGAACTATCCAATCACACCCTTTACATACACATGTATGTAATATAATGCAGCTAGTTTAGAAAAGATGTAGTTACATAAATTTTGCTTCCAGTTTGTTTACAATCTTATAAATTCAACAAAGGATGAATCACACAGAAAAACAAAAGATAAGGAGAGCCTTACCACACTTTCATTTTGCTTCACCAAGACGTATTCAACCACAGACTCTGACGGAGGCACAGCCATTGATTCTGCTGCCTGAGACTGAGTGTTTACATATATCCACACAAAGGCTCCTCGTGAAACTCTAAGTCCTGGTCGATGCTTGTACTTCTGTGCCACATTTGCTGGAACGTTAAGAAGATAAATGAGAAATCTCTGCAAAATTAAGTTTTGCAATGCTGATTTCTGCACTTTTGGCTTATAAAAAGATATACAAGTAGTCTGGTAATAATCCTAAGCCAACTAGTCACTAAAAACAACAAAGGTGTAAGCAAATGAACTAACACAGCTATAAATTTAGCCACATGTTGCCAATGGATGGGACTCCAAGACCTTACATCACTCATGCATTCCATTGTCTGAAGGAACCTGAACAGTCCAAAATCAACAAGGCAGGCAGTTCTCAGGCCTAAGACTCCAGCATCCAGAGATGCAGAAGCTATCCTGCCAGCAAGCACAAAACATAGGACTATGCAGGCAGATTTTGTATTCATTACATTATATAGCAAACTAATACTAATAACTAATTTACTAATAGTAAATGATAATGAATCAAATAACCTAACAAGAACCTTACCAACACTGAAATAGTTGCGATGGCTTTCTGATGGATTTCCAGTTGAAGATCGATTTGTTAACTGGGAAACCTGCTCGTCATTAAAGTTGTACCACTTGTCACCAGTTTTCACATGAGCTGTAACAATAATTATTGTCTGAGATAGTGTGTGATGCTGAAGTTAAATGTGTGTAGCATTAATACATTGTGTGCAGATGATACAATCGATTGCAAAACACACAACAGAGGTCTGCTGAGTAAAAAACTGATCAGATCTTTCTTTCTCTCTTCTTAATTGGATTAAATTCATATTCTATTCACAATTTCTAACATCTAAGTTCTCAAAGTAATCATTACATCAATTTATTAATGTTTTTTTCATGGGAAGTTATACACTTTTAAATCATTCAAAATTTCACATAGCTACTCAATAACAATACTAACTACTTTCTTGTTGGCAATATATAATAAAAATTTTCTCTCTTTCTTTCCCTCTCTCTCATGTCCAGATCCTATGGCAAATTTGGATGTCAATTTCCTGAACTCTGACAGTCTAAAAATGGGATTCCTATTATGCATGAAACATAGCTAAGAATAAAGGAATATTGATAATAATGTGCTTCTAAACCTTCCTCTACAACTTAAGACTCTGTACAGACAAGCCCTTCTCACAAGTGTGCACATGCAAATTTCCGTACCTGAAAAGTGTTTGACCCAATGCCCATGGTGAAAAATGACAGCAGAAAGGGAATAAGTGGCTGCTACATGGTTCTGTGTGTGAGAGGTGAGGTCAAGTGTCTCAGGGTACACCACATGGAGGCGTCGCTTCAGTTCACGGTCCCTGTGTAAATGGTAATTATTGCATTTAAAGTTGTAAAGTAAAATTTGAGAACATTTTATTTCATCTAATTCTGAGCTGGAATATATGTGCTACTAATGCTTTAAGTTGTTTATGAGAGACATGATTATTATCACAAGCATCTCCATAATGCTTACTCCTTTAACTTGAGAATTAACAAATATACTCACATGAGGCTGTTATTTCTGATGACTAGAATGGCTGGCAATGTCTGTATCTTGGGTGTCACTATTCGGTCTGCCTTCACCCTGGCTCCACACCCTCCAACTCCCCAATCCTCAGAGCCACACACCAGGGAGACACCAGTCTGTGTTTCAGTCTGCAGGTCCACCAGACACTGATCAAGGGGACACTCATCACCACTCACATAGGCTGCCATGGTGTATGAAGTGGCTGGTGCTAACTGGTTTTCATGTTCTCTCTCACAAGCAGGGCATTTCCATCTTTATGGAAAAGAATTATGGATGAAAGTGAGAAATAATCAAAATGAACAAAGCAATGCTAAACAGCAATAAGTACAATTATACAAACATGTGCCACATAATTATTACAGAAAGCAAGAACTTACACTCCATACATAGATTCAAAACTATAGCAACAAACTCTTGCTGTGAAAAGGATTAGAGAAATTTGAAAAAATAGATCCTCACAAAAATGTCTAAAAATGGATAAGCAAGGAGACAGCAGTATAGAAAAAGTGCAGCAGAAACAGTCCTCAATGGTCAATGTGCTATTTGATTCACCTCGCTATTCTTGTAAGTGATGTGCTGAAGAGAGGACGCAGCTGTGGCCCAACCCTCGGATCAGCCACAAGTGTGTCAATGGTGTTTTCCAGAAATTCAGATACACACTTCAGAACTTCGTGATCAACATCCTTGCACATGATTTCTTGGGTAGCATACAAGCCCATCTTTTCAAAAACACTTCCAGGACTGCATGCTACAGCCCTGTGGAAAACAAATTAAAAAGGGTATAACTTACACAGCACACAAAAATTACTTAAAAACAAATTTTACCAAACTCAATTAACTAATTCCCCTTACTGAAACAAACAGACAAGTTTTAGAATTTGCCATAACTAAAATTTCTATCAATATGTGATGTAATACAGTTCCACAAAAAAATGTATCAATAAAAGATAAACTATACATACCTATTGCCATGAGTTTCCATCTCCACAAACATTGCTTGCAAAAGATACAACATGCAGGTCAGGCTCTCCTCTCCGGCAAATCCTCCCACTGAATTAATGACATTTCTGAAAAGACACACAATCAAAATGGATTTATTATAACAAACTAATTGAGAAACCTTGGTAGATGAGTGAATATATATAAGTATGTCTTAAACAGGGACAACCAGGACTGGCTTCCTGCAGCTCCCTTACTTTCTCATGTTCTAATGTGTTTTGTTATGACGCCCTAACTCTTGACAGTGGGAGTCATGTCATTTAATTATTACCATACAGAAACTTCCTTTTTAAAGAAAACAGTCTTTACCAGCAACACAATTAATATTACCTTAATGAAATCTGCTAAGTCAACATAAACTTAAACCTTTGATCTTTCCTTACAATTCTGGACACCATCATCACATTACCTGAACTTCGGCAAATGGAAAAGAGCTTGGAGCGCTGAGTTGATCCAACACGTATTTGCTGTATTCTGAAGACCGACAGGTGTCGTAGGGTCTCTGGGTTGATCAGTGGGACGGACTTTCTCTTTCCCAGTCCCAGCTTTAAGATCAGCAAGGCACCAAGGATTGCTAGAACACTTCTTTCTGGAATGTGAAATAGTGCTGGAGTATGAGAGAGAAAGGCATGAGGGGAGAGTAAGAAGGATCAGAGTGTACAATGTTGAACACAAATGCAGCATTTTCAAATTTGAGAATATAAGACCAAAAGTATATGATATAACAGCCATTATTGTTGGATCAGCGTGCTACAAACTATTTTCTAATTATGACACTATATACATATATTTTACATATATTAATCATGTACATACTGGCATGGGAGTTGTTTAGGCCATTTATCCACTCCATATGTCTTCAATATTTGCTCTTTAGTCAGCAGTTCTTCCGAGATGGCTTGAGGAAGCGTGGCATGGTTTTGTGTGGCGAAATTCTTCTGTATTGTTTTGTCCGTGCTGACTTCCGACTGGAGAGCATCTTTCTCTGGCTTGGTTTTACCTGCTTCTCCAGCTACTGGTGCTGCTGCTGCTGTTTCTTTTGCTGCTCCTACTGTTTCTGCTGTTGTTTCTTTTGCTGTTACTGTTGTTTCTTTTGCTACTACTGCTTCTACTGTTGTTGTTTCTGTTGCTATTGCTGCTTCTGCTGTTGTTGCTTCTGTTGCTTCTGTTGCTACTGCTGCTGCTGCTGCTGCTGCAGGCTCATCTACTTCACATGAATCAGGTTCACCCACAGCAGCATTCTGAACTAAGCTCTTGCTTTGTGATAAGCTAAGGACCCACTTCCACTTGTCACTTCTGTATCCTGCTTTTACATAAGACAAGTCGTTGCTGATTCTGGAAAATAAAAAAATTTATTAAAAAACATTACCATGACCCATGAACAAGCCAAAATCAAATTTTATATGTTAAAGGAAAATTCTCCACTCAGCAAACAATTTACCACATTGCTGATCAGATAATTGTGGGTTTGTGACCATGAACCACATACTTGATTATTATGAACTATGCATAATATTTCATTCAGCTTTTGATTTAAAATAACATTTAAAACAACATCTCATAGATTTTCATAAGTACTAAATCAATCTAATCACTCTACTGGGCCTTTTTTTTCAAAAAATTTTGTTGTCCTTGGTCAGTGGCCCTGTTATGTATATATATATATATATATATATATATATATATATATATATATATATATATATATATATATATATATACATATATTACTGGAAAAGACTTCGCGAGTCTGTCACTCTAAACACATGAGAGATTACCCCAGGAGGCAGCTATTAGATTATTATAGTTCCTGCTGTTAAAGACGTGACTTTTCTCAAAAAAGTTTAGAAAATTTTTTGTCTTAGACACCATATTATTTTACGCAGAAGCACAACCCTAATCTACAGGAAAAAAATTTAAAAAGATTACAATATTTTTCAACTTTATGAGATATATTTAATTCTTATAGCACATAGCCAAAAGCATTTAAAATGGCATACCAAAAGGCTACACGACACAGTGGTATTGTGCTACAGCCACCCATCATTAAAGTCACTCATTTAGGTGGTGTCAGAAAAGACCGAAAATGACCAAGATAACAATGCACCAAAGCTAGCATGATCAGTGGCAGGAAAGACAAATCCTTTAAGATTATGGTTAGGTAGTATTTGCTTTCCATATCCTAACATCCCATCTTCTTACTATGTCTACTAGTTTGCTGTACACTAGAAAAAAAAATGAATGAAAGTGGAAGTATTGCATGAAACTCTAATTCACAAACTATGGTTTAGTTTTGAAATCATAAGGTTATGAATTTTATAAAATCAATTCAAATTTTCATAAGTACCTAACGAAACTACCACACAGAACCCGCCAACTGATACTCTACTTTACTGCCGGAGAACACTTTCCCTAAGGCTGATCTTTTCCGTGGGCGACTGACAAGCTACATTGGAGCATTTCATGTGCATAACAAGCAACAGGCTCACTATAACCTATCTGTGACAACTAACTATTACATCAACACTAAACAAGGGCCCAAGGACCACAAAGTTAGTTCAGATACAATCTTTTATACGGCAAGTCTGACCGAAGCCGCCTAAGACTACCACCCACAAAACACCTACACCCGCCAAATAACCCACACCCCAGGCCTGTCCGACCTCCTGGTAAAGGACAACCGAAAACCTAAAAGACATATACCACAATCTTCTGTGTCCTAGAATACCTCACCTTTCTTTCATCTTATATACAGAAATGCCGTCAGCCTCCACTGTCAGGCTCACATGCTTATGTACACTGCAGCAAACAACACTCAAGCCTCCAGCAACACGTACACGATGCGATGTGGCGGTGCTTTGCCACTTGATCTTAGCGCCGAAGTCTATTGCGCTCTTACTAAAACTATTTTCAAAGCCCACAATTTAGTTATGTTCTCATAGGTATTTTTTTTTTCCGATTAATGATGCAGTATCTTTACCAAACTATCACTAGGGTTATGAAAACATCCTTTAAAAAAATTAGTATCTTCCATCACAGTTTAGTTCTCGAATTAAGGTGGTGAGGCGCCGAAACGCTTGAGAATGCAAAGGTCTTGGCTCAGACTGGGACTGATTTCAAAGAGCATGTAAATGGTTAATCAGGTTTTCATAGTGTTCTTTTTTATTGGTGATGAAGAACCCTTATCAAGTTATCACTAAGCTCATGTAAGCATCCGTAAAATTTTATTATCTTCTACCAGAACAGTGGTTATATATATATATATATATATATATATATATATATATATATATATATATATATATATATATATATATATATATATATATATATATACAAGGGAAAAGTCAAACATGAGTTTTCAAAATGCTATAAATAACCATTAAATACTGATAATCATAACAATGAATAATTAGCAGAAAACAACATCATATTCTGAAGAACACCTACAGTACACACTGAATAAAAAAAAAGGATGCATTGACGAACCTCATTAAGATGAAATAAACAAGTAAACAAAGCTGGAGACAGCTAGTTTAACAACAACATCAACAGTTGTCAATTGATGTCGTGCACAGCTGAACTGTCCTATCCATTAACCGCCATAGCCATACCAGTGTTGCCAGGATAAAAAAAAAACATGGAGCTATAATATACAGGGGACGATCTCCCGCCGCTCTCATTAAGACAAGTAAAAAGTAAAAGGTTATCGAGTCTGTAGGTGAAACTTATTACGATCAGCAGATTGACCCAAAACATTGTGATCTCCCGTGTTGAGCTATGGGAATTTACCACTTCTTTTTTGCATGTTAGACGAAAAAATAAGAAAGAATTGATGGTCTGAGTTACAGAAAGTAAACTATAGTTTTCTAAATATGTTATATAGACCTATCGTCAATGGTATTTATGCCAAATAACCACAATATCGAGAGAAATACACCAGACGTTTCAAGGAGAAATGGTAGTAAAAAGATTGTTTTTCATAGTTTATTGCATGATAAGGCACAAACAGTAAAGTAAAAATTCGAAAATTGGATGTCTTTTAAGTGTACAGTGACAAGATATCACACATAATTTTAACTCTCGTCAAATTTAATATCACATGACACACACACACACACACACACACACACACACACACAGAGAGAGAGAGAGAGAGAGAGAGAGAGAGAGAGAGAGAGAGAGAGAGAGAGAGAGAGAGAGAGAGAGAGAGAGAGAGATCCCCTTCCTCATCCATTCCTCCTCCTCTTTTATTCCTCGTTTTCTTCTCATCCTTCTCCTCCCCCTTCATTCCTCATTTCTTCCTCCTCCTCCTCCTACTACTACTACTATTACCACCACTTTCCACTTATCTTCTACCTCCATTCCTCCTTCCTCTTCTTCTCTCACTCCATTCCTTATATTTTCCTCCTTCTCCCACTACTACTACAACAGTCTACTCATCTTATTCTAGAGAACACCAGGAAATACTTGGAAATCGCTGGAAATTGGGAGAAAGACTGACGAACAAACGCGGGCAGGCAGGAGGGAAGGACTCAGTCTGGGTTCTGAAGTTTTCACGGTGGGTGCTCTGAATGGGGCTGCAACATGCACTTTATTTAAACCTTATCTGGGGTATTTAGGGGGTTATTTGCCTATTTTCGTTATTAATTAAGGCTTTTCTTCACGTCTGAGTCTGTTGACACATGGAGGTATAACCAAATATTAATGTACAAGCAGGGAGTGACGCAGAAAAAAATGTCCGTCTCAGTCCTTATTTTTACGTACAGCAGTTTATTTTTAAACTTGCGAGAAGAAGGACACCAAGACTGGCCTGTATTATATATTCTGATCTGCCATATACTTCAATTAACACACTGAACATTGATTGGGAGAGACTGGAATGGAGGGACGTCTCGGGTCTCGGTATCCTGATGACGTCACTGACAACGTCATACTCTGATATACTTAGTTAATCCATTTTGAAATTGACCCTTCGAAAAAAAGGGACTAGACTGGAATGCTTTATATATTCTGTCTTGCCATATACTCTAATAAATACCTGGAGTATAAAAAAAATTTTCAACCTAAATAATAATAATAAAGAAAAATACAAAATACAAACTGTAATTTTTACGAACGGGGCTACAAAAAACTTGTAACATCGAGAAGGAAAACACTGCCAGACTAGATTATGTTACATATTCTCAATACAAAAAAAAAAAAAAAACTTTACTTTCCAGGTAAATAAAAAAAAAAAACACATTTCTCATTGTGTAAAGATTTTTTTTTTGTTTTCAAATCTAGGAGCAGACTCGTTTTAAATTTGAAAATACGAATTGTTACTCTATATTTTATTGGATATTGTTACTTGTGATACATTTCTTATATTTTTAATTCTTAAATCAAACATCAAAACAGTCCTAGGCTTGCTAATAAAAAACAACAACAAAAAAAAAAATAAAAAAATAAAAAATTAAAATGATGAAAGTGCTATTTTAACCGGAAAAAAAAACATATAAACAAGATTTCATTATATTCTATAACTTGTTACACTTTTCTATTAATAAATTAAATATCAGAGTAATTTAAACTCCACTAATAAAAACTAGAATGGATATAGAGCCGAAATAATTTTTTTGCACCTTTCCTCAATAACTCCTCTCCCCTCCCCCTCATGCTCCTCCTCTCCCCTTCACCTCCACCTCCTCCACCTACTTCTATACTACGAGCCTTCGAATCACCTAGAAACACCTGCAAAACCCTCGAAATTACGCTAAATATGTTTTTTTTTTTTTTTATGTAGGAAGGACACTGGCCAAGGGCAACGAAAATCTAATAAAAAAAATGCCCACTGAAATGCCAGTCCCATAAAAGGGTCAAAGCAGTGGTCAAAAATTGATGAATAAGTGTCTTGAAACCTCCCTCTTGAGGGAATTCAAGTCATAGGAAGATGGAAATACAGAAGCAGGCAGGGAGTTCCAGAGTTTACCAGAGAAAGGGATGAATGATTGAGAATACTGGTTAACTCTTGCGTTAGAGAGGTGGACAGAATAGGGGTGAGAGAAAGAAGAAAGTCTTGTGCAGCGAGGCCGCGGAAGGAGGGGAGGCATGCAGTTAGCAAAATCAGAAGAGCAGTTAGCATGAAAATAGCGGTAGAAGACAGCTAGATATGCAACATTGCGGCGGTGAGAGAGAGACTGAAGACAGTCAGTTAGAGGAGAGGAGTTGATGAGACGAAAAGCTTTTGATTCCACCCTGTCTAGAAGAGCAGTATGAGTGAAACCTCATACTGCTCTTCTGACTGGAAATTGTTACCTTAGCCGCTGCGGAACGGAGCGTTGGTCGGATGGGCTTGGTGGGGCTGGGCAAGTCGATGGGGGACGCCAAGGATACTGTGGTGTGGTGTGGTGTGTGGTGTGGTTGTGTGTGATGTGGTGGTGTGTGGTAGTAGTGGTGGTGGTGTCGTGTAGTGCGGTAGGGTGTGGTGGTGTGCTGTTAACACTACACTCCCACAACCTCAATTGCCCAGTGTGTGTGTGCGCGCGCGTGTCACAAAGCTGTATAACTGGTATTTAAACCTTAAACTGCCACTTGGTGTGTGTGTGTGTGTGTGTGTGTGTGTGTGTGTGTGTGTTTGCAAGCCAATCTGCGTGTACAAATTAGAATTTCGTCTGCGTGTTTGTTTGTGATTGTGTGTGTGTGTGTGTGTGTGTGTGTGTTGTTTCTCCGTATGCATATAAGAATGTATGTATGTATGTATGTGCGCTTATATTAGAATATGTATTGTATAATATTCTACAATATCATATGGGAGAGAGAGAGAGAGAGAGAGAGAGAGAGAGAGAGAGAGAGAGAGAGAGAGAGAGAGAGAGAGAGAGAGAGAGAGAGAGAGAGAGAGAGAGAGAGAATTAAATTTCGTATAATTTCATATAAGTTCAATAAGTAATATGCAGATGAATAATTATTCTATTTGAGATCAATCTCGATTAAAGGATAGAATACCAAGAAAAATCAACCTTCAGGCCATGTTTCACCTGATACACAGTTTATTTCTTCTTCTTCATCTATATGAACCTGTGTATGTACATGTATATGCATATGAGGACATGATCTCGTCCACCCATATGTCCACCCCAAAGACAGTCTAAATCCTGGTGGCACAGTACAACACCACTACTGCAGTCTTTTGTGATCACAAATATGGCGGGCGGCCTGGAAGCAACAGCAGAAAACAGGATATGAGGAGCAAAACACCAGTGTTTCTCTATACTCTCTATGTTCAGCTGGTGAAGTTTTGAGTCTATAAAGGGGTAGGGGAGACAGCGGAGCAATAGCGCGTTGACTTCACATCCGTGACAGCCATGCCGACTCCTCTCATTATACCTCTATGATCAAAAGCAAAGAATGATCATATTGTGACCACAAAATGATGTAATTTTGACCAAAATTATCATACAAAGTCAGTATTGAAGACAATCGTACTTGGTTAGTGTTTTCAAAATGGTACTTGAAAAAAAGTTATATTGCCACATACTATGATTTTTCCTCTCTCTCTCTCTCTCTCTCTCTCTCTCTCTCTCTCTCTCTCTCTCTCTCTCTCTCTCTCAAGGCGGTTTCTTGCTATATGCGAAGTACGTGGTTGCATAGGGCCCGTGAGGCCACCAGGGGCCCCCAAGCTGCCATTATTATTATCATTATTATTAAAATGCGTTTAGTATCGACAAATCCACCGAAATTCTGATTAATCTCCAGAAATTCAGATATTTTTATGATTTCTGCTACATTCTCCTGAAATTTGGATCAGGACTCAGAGGACGCTTCCTGCACCTGCCTGCAGTGCGTGTGGTGTTTTGCCCACGTCAAGCTGAGGTTGTACGCGGCGTCACCGTGCCAGGCACGGCACTCAGCCATCAGTCAATGGCGACCAAGGATGTAGAATCCTTGGTGGCGACTGAGGGATGTGGGGACGTGGCGTCGAGAAGGATATACCATTCCGGTGTCGAGAAAATAAAAAAAAAAGAAAGAAGAAAGCTGAAAAAAATAAATGGTCACAGAGCAGAGGTAAGACATTCATGGTGTTGATTTCCTGTGGTAAATGTTTTTTTTTCTTTTCCAAGGACACAACTTTATTAGACTTTTTTTTTATTTCTATATATATTTCAATATTTTTGGAAATAATAACTTAACATATAGCATATAATATGGAGGCTGTATTTCACCTGCTAATTTTGAGGGTAATTCTTATAGTTGGCGCCCGTTACTTTTCGCTTTCTCTCACGAAGACACCTGGCTAAGGCTCTCTGTCGTTCTCTCTCATGGGTACACTAAGATATCTAGCCACGGGTCGGTTGATCTCACAAATTTTACACATTTTCATTTTTATCTCTGTTATATTTTCGCACTTTGTAACTTCGGAATTGGGTGTATACCTTAAAGGAACATTGCTACTATATCATTTGTATAATCATGTTAAAAAAAAGTAAGCTAATATATGTACGAATTCGGCTTTTTTTCCTTTCAAAGTCCACCAGATAAAATATTTAAAAGTGAAAGGATTACTCCAAACCACCTTAGAGGGCTGGGAAACCATCCATCGTAGTTTCACAATAGGGAGGCACCAAACAGTATTTCGCATAAGACCCCCAGAAGGCTAGAAACGGCTCTCTCTCTCTCTCTCTCTCTCTCTCTCTCTCTCTCTCTCTCTCTCTCTCTCTCTCACTGATGGTGCAGAAGTATTATTAAATTATCACTACAATCATTAAAAATCCTCGAAACCCGCAATAACTTCCATCAGTCTGGATCTAAGACACCGACACAGAGATTTTATTCCCAGCGAATTATTAGTTACAAAGAGAACAAACACACCGCCTTGATGAAATATGTTCAGTGACAAACTGAGGGGTATCCGTGTTGGGATATAATAATAATAACAGAAATTGTATTGTGATTCGAACCACCACTTCAGGGATGCATGCTTTCAGTCAGACACTTCAGGATCACTGGAGATTCAATTTGAGTCGGGGTGGTTTCGAGTAGAAGCGTGAACATCCTGAACACGGCGAGTACAACAGAATACCAGTTTGGGACTATCAACTTTTGTGCACACATTCTACCTGGTGCATCCACATACTAGGTAACAGGATTTCTGGGATCCATCGAGGAAAGGTTGAATTTCACTTCCGACAGGAATTTTAGCAGATGCATGCAACGAGAAACTATACGAGTATTAGAAAGAGAACTGGAACAATGGCACCTTATTACTTGCATCTGTTGTCATAGATGGAATGGCTTCATGTCCCCTATACCATAAAGAGTTCACCTGCTAACGCATTAAACTTTGATATATATCTGTGGTTCATGGTGTTCATCGTGTGGTGATAAGAAGGAAACCTTTAGGTCCTGTCCACACGAGCATACAGTGGGTGGCAGACTTTTTCCGTAACCATATAAAATCTGCAGACAGATATGACGTTGTCTGCACGGTGGCGTCTGTCTGGTCAGTGTATGTCTGGATGCAGCCGAATGAAGGTTATCTGACAACGTACTAGTGTTAGTGTTTGGTAGCGGTGCGATTATTTTATCTTGGTACGATGAAAGACAGGAAGCATGCAGCACTGTGTTGCGGAGTAGCAATAGCCATGTGCGTGAAAAAGATCAGAACAAAAAGACTGGCATTCCGGGTCCTTACAACTTCCAAATCTTGACACTTTGTTGATATACATGTAAATGCTATTTTTGTGGGTGTTCGTGATTATATATGGCCCCTCTCTCCCACGCTCAACCCTACGCCCGTTCGGTTGTCCCTGTATGTTGTGAACTTTAAGTAGTATTTCAGTTTCGCATGCGAGCCCACAATATCGTGATTCACAGTAAGGTTTGCTAGTCATCCGTAGCTTCGTCCGTATGTATACTGCTTATATATTGCAGGTTTATCAGTAGGCCTATGTATTAACTGCAATATATATACTCGTATATATATATATATATATATATATATATATATATATATATATATATATATATATATATATATATATATATATATATATATATATATATATATATATATATATATATATATATATATATATATATATATATATATATATATATATATATATATATATATATATATAATGTTTTGCTCTCATATAAACATTTCTAATCGGATTCCAAAAGTAACCTTTGTTTTGCTGTCCGTTTCTTTGTTTTGCAGTTCTTTTCTTGGCTTTGCTGTGTTTTTCTGCTTTGCTATCCTTTTCTTCTACTGTCACCTTAGTAGTCCTACGTCAGGTCATCTCGTGAGGGCCGCAAAGTGTGTTGTGGCCTGTGCATCTATGTAACTTTATATAACCTTGGTTTGTATCGATTTTCTGGCAGCGGAATCATTCCACGGATCATAGGCAGTGTCTGGTGTATTTGCTTGATCTGTATCACGAGGTTTGTCTGCAGACAGAAGTAGTGTGTCTGTCACCGACGACATTTTTTGGTTGTGTCTGCAACAAGGTGTATGCTCGTATGTACGGGCCTTAAAGATGTTCCTACCACGGCACTGGGATACACATATCTGGTGGCTAGATGTTCGGGTTACTCTGAGGTTAGCAGTTTTGTAGAGGGAAGAGAGAAACAAGAAACAACCCCTAAGGGCCGTGTGTGTGTGTGTGTGTTTGTGTGTGTGTGTGTGTGTGTGTGTGTGTGTGTGTGTGTGTGTGTGTGTGTGTGTGTGTGTGTGTGTGTGTGTGTGTGTCCAGTCATTCCTATCAATCTTCTTTTAAAGCTCTATTGACACTGCACCAGCATCTTAATTACTGAATATTTCAGTCATCTACCACTCCGTCTAAAAAACAATTTTACAGAGTTTTACAGGAAATAATAATATCTAAAGTGGAATGGCATATGTGACAAATTTTATGAGATTTTTCATGAAATAGGTTACTGAAGTTCGTGACAAAGACGTTGATATATTATAGATAAGATCAGACATTTTACTTTACTGCAAAATGATAAATATAAGATATTTGACTCCTTATCAAATGATAAAAGTATGACATCGTATTTATATATGCTTTGAAGGTTCATTAATTCATTTAAATTATTTATTAAAGTGCGCATGGCAATGTATATATATATATATATATATATATATATATATATATATATATATATATATATATATATATATATATATATATATATATATATATATATATATATATATATAATATTGTGCTGTCTTGCTGCAATGCAAGATTTGTTTTGATTACGGAGTGCGATCTTATATTACTTGACATTGCCCGTTTTACGCAGTTGTGTACTCTCGGCGCCATATTGACCACAACGATGTGAAACATTATTATAAACTACTTAGAGAACAATTCTGGACAGTAAAGATATGAAGACATTAGATACAACTACAGTCTGCCTCAGAGTGCGTGGAAACAACACAGTAAATGTTAGGCGCGAGAAGCTGCAGTGAGAGTCGAGAGAGGCCTTGATCTCGCACATCCATGAGCCCACCAGTCTGGCACTTGTCTTGCGTGAGGACATATGCACCTCAGTGAGTGAAGCATTACAATGAGTTAGTCTCCTTATTCTACATTCCAATATAAGCAAGGTAAGAAGATAATTCTAGTGTATATACTGTATATCACTGTATTAATGGGAATATAAGCACGAGTACGTTATTCATTCATTGACGCAACACAGACTGAAACTTGGTGAGACACTAGAAAGGGTAGTGACCTTTTACTTTTCTTTAATTCATCAATGACAATTGGTGGTCTACATTATATAACGATGAGCTGCGGAGAGAGAGAGAGAGAGAGAGAGAGAGAGAGAGAGAGAGAGAGAGAGAGAGAGAGAGAGAGAGAGAGAGAGAGAGAGAGAGAGAGAGAGAGAGAGTTGTTGGGTAACAGGGGAAGCGTTGCCAAGTACGATGGCGCATGAAACAAAATTAGTGTATACTTTAAACTGATAAGAATGCGTGCGGCATAATGAGTGACTTTTTGACATCAGACCAGATTTTTTTTTTTTTTACTCGCGCTTGGGAACGAACCCGCGCGCGCGCGCGCATTCACACACACACACACACACACACACACACACACACACACACACACACACACACACACACACACACACACACACACAAACCTAACAAAAATATTTTTAGTAGTGCTTAATTTTCATTCAGTTCATTATGGTCATGTTAATTAAATAATTGTTCGTATATGTAATGATTTCTTCTCTATTCGATATTTGTAATCTACAACGCAAATGTTTATAGTTAACTCCAGATTATTCTCTTGACAATCCAATGAACTGCAGTCTATAAATATAGCCCATGTATAGCAAATTTATGTCTATTTGCCTGCTTGCCTCAAAGTCTAAATGTATGATTGATTTCTGTGAATAACTTTTCTTAAATACGGGATGTAACACGAGTTTGTGTTGATATTGCCAGAGGTGAAAGTACGTGTTATTCCAAGTCGAAAATGTTCAATGCACATATGTAGTTTGAGGGTTTGTTTAGCCGTGGTATGAAATTCAATTGTGGGCTGACGACAGACGCAACGGCCGAGCCGGGGAGGTATGTTCCTGTACAACCAGTACCATGTAATGGTTATCTGTTCCTACACAACCATTATCACGTAATTATACTTTCACAACACTATCAAGGTTAACACAATATATATATATATATATATATATATATATATATATATATATATATATATATATATATATATATATATATATATATATATATATATATATATATATATATATACACACTAGAACAAAGAATATGCATTACATGTTGAATGACGATTCCTGAACTCAACGGTTCATAGAGGAGACCCTCACTTCCACACCAAAGCGTCACATGACTGACCACACAAGATAACAGCCACTCTCCCATCGCCACACACAATCGGCACTCGTAGCGTTGTTGTATAACTGACAATACATTTCTTACGCTTTAGACGTGACAAGCTATAGGGAAATTACATACCCGTCTTCTTTCAAGGTGTAGCAGAGACCTCTCACTACGGTCAAGATGTTCAGGGTGACAGTGGAGCCGGCAGTGTTTCTCTACTGTGCCTCCTACGTGGTGCAGCTCAGCGTGCTTCAAGATTTTATTTTCATGAAGTTGTGCCGAGAGCACTATTCGCAAGAGGTATGCCATAATAGAACACAGTGGTAATGAATATAATAAATGCCCGTGAATATGGGAAGTTAAGAGCTCCGTCTTGGGTGCAACTACAGGTGTGTGTTGGGAGGTGGAAGGAGGATTCGGTGATAGATGTTGCGTGGGTGGAAAACAAGGCAGTGAACTACGTGATGTGGTTGAGTGTAATCACAAGCATCCTTTCTGTCATCATGGCCCAGTTCTTCGGCGTGGCGCTTGACAGGTAATGTTTGCCCCTTCATGGCCTTTATCCTCTGTGAGTCGAGGTAAAGCCTGTAGTACATTTTCGTTTGGCAGATTATGAAGAGCTATTTTTAGTTCAAGAAATAAGATCAGAACTGCATTAGTACCTGTTTGGTAATATGAAATTACTCTTCGTCTCCTTTCGTTTTAATTTCACTTAGCATTATGTATTCCAGCAGGTTAATGGTAAAATATGTAGCTAGAGCCTTTTTGTCTTGAAATTTACAATATCTCTTGCCATATGGCCAAATGATTTTCAGCCATTACTTTCATAACCACAAAAAAAAGTCATAGATAATTATGTAGCACTAGACGAGGTTAACTTTTATGAAAAGAGACAGTTTAGTATTTGACACGGCTCTCAAATACCCGCACGAATGAGGTCAAGATCTGGGTGAGGACTTGTAGGTCATCTCACTGCCACTGAATAAATCTGTGTCACCAGTAATATATGAACGCGGAACAAAGAGCACATTGTGTTTAAAAAGTTGGGTCGTTCGGCACTGGTGATCGTTCAGCTATCTTAATAGTATTACACTGCTTTTCTGCGGAAAAGTATGTTCGTAATAAACTTCTGTATATGACATAACTTATCTGTTTTATCAGACATTGATATACGAATATTATTAAGAAGTGTTTCATAACTTTGGTGCTGTTTAGTATATGTGGTTGCCTTATTAAGCGAGAATCTGAGCCTACTACTCCTGAATATTAACATATTTACACTAAGTACATAAGTACTTAGCTGCTAACTTCATGCGATTACGAGGAGACAGCAGCAGGAGTGGCAGAATGAGTCACGAGGAGACACAGGCAGGAGCTTCATAGCATTGTTATCATACGACTCAGTCACTGATATCACTGTTTGTTACATCAGTCTTGCGGACCACCTCTGTACCCGGTGCCAGTACACCATGTCATCAGAAATCTTACGGCTGTATTCAGTAAATTCTGAACAGAATCGCTTTACAGCTTCGCGGTAGTGTCATGCACATTGGCCGTCCAGAAAGAGTGACAAGAGTGATAATATTGTATAATAATCGTATAATATTGTATAATATTGTATAATAATCCATATCGAATTTTATTTTTATTTTATTTTATTTTATTTTATTTTATTTTACTACAATGCTTGGATCAAGGGAAGGCTACCTCGATTTTCTTCAAGGGTGGTATGATATCTTTATCTCCATGGACAAGCTATGGCTTGCTACACAGCACTTGAGAGTGAGTGAGTGTGTGTGTGTGTGTGTGTGTAAGTGTGTGTGTGTGTGTGTGTGTGTGTGTGTGTGTGTGTGTGTGTGTGCGTGCGTGCGTGCGTGCGTGCGTGTGCGCGCGCGCGGAAACAAAACACACACACACACACACACACACACAAAGAAGAATTGGGATTATTATAAAAAAAATAATAATACAATAAGTTATAATATCTGCTTTTTAGAGACTGGAAAGGGGAGTAGGTTACAAAAACCTTACTGAATTCAAAAGGAAACACGAGTTTACCTCAAATTCCGTAACCCTACACAAAAAGCTATGTATACACAGCTCCTTCTCTCGGTATACAAATGCGTCTCATTGCAGGTATTCACCGAAAGTGGTGATGACAGCCCCCTTCATGGGATTCCTGGCGCAGCACCTGGTGTGCGTGGTGGTGGCGGCCCTGCCATCCCTGCCGCTGGCCGTGATGTATGTTGGGGCCACGCTGAACGGAATATCGGGAGGTTATCCATTATTTAAGGTGAATGACGGCGACAATTCACGATGGTAGGATGATAAACCATATTCGATTTTGTTGTTGTGCAACCTTTCAATTAAGCTTAACTGAGAGCTAAGTATACTCATAGTAACCTGAATTTTCATGATAATGGCAAGTTTTTCTCTAATACGAGTACAATGACATAACCTCAGTGTCATATCATTGAGGGGTGTGTGTGTGTGTGTGTTTGTGTGTGTATGCAGTCTGCTGTGAGCAGCTACGTGGTGAGGACAGCGTCCCCTGAGGAGCGGACCTTCCGGCTGTCGATGGTGGAAGGGACGGTGTTCCTGGGCGGCGCGGTGGGGCCCTTCACCCTCAAGCAAGTCGTAACCTCCACCACCACTGGCCACGACTACTTGTTTCTTGGCAGGTGAATGATCAGTCTTACTTACAGAAGCACTCGAATAAATCTGACTGCAAATGTGGATTGTCAGTATTATTGAAGACAAACACAATAAATGTATAATAATATCTGTTATTGCCGTATGTATTCTGAAACTCCGAGGTTTGGTATTTACTAAGGGACGGAAACTGACATGTGTTCCTTCGCATCTGTGAATATGATCTGCTTTTACATTTCTCTGAAGATAAACGCGATTCCTTAAGAACCTCGTCGATTATTTTACGTAAAAATAATACAAAGAAATCTATCCATGTGATGATGGCTGCAAAGTTTTGTCGTCTTCAACATACAGTGAGATGTCGTTGGCGGTGGCCTTGCTCTACATTGTTTTCATCCTGCCGGACTCCCATTCGACATCTCAGGAGAATGCTGAGCTTCCTCCAGAGCACAGCGGTACCGCACTCTGTACTCAGGTCAAAACAGTTCTGCAAAACTTTAGCGGCTCTGTTTCCACCGTGCTGCGCCACAGGCCGGCTGGGAAACGCACTTCAGTTCTCCTCCTGATATTAGCAGACTTTTTCATAGCCATCGTCTACTCCGGTGAGCGACAACGGGCACAGCTCTCACATAGATGGGTGCTCTGCTACTTATAGAAGTCTATTTTGCGAGGAAACTATTCAAATTTGCTGGGCATTAAGACTGAAATGCATGATTTCCAGTAATTAACACTTCCTCAGCTATTTGACATGTTTTCCCTCATAACTAACTCTGAGACATTTCTTCTTGCTCTGCTGACACCTGCAAACATTACACTGGCTAGAAATTACCTATTACTTTAATTCTTTTCATCGCTTTTGGTGCTGTGAAATATTGCATATCGAAGTGTAAGGGTTAATTCTCAAATTTACAATTAGATCTTTAGAATTCAATACTTGATGTTCTTAATGCTATTACTTTGATTTTCTAATTAGCTTCTTAAATGTTTTTATTTATTCATTTAAATATATTTCAGCTGAGTTTGACCTGTTGTATATGTACATGCACAACTACCTTGGGTTTACCTTGGGGCAGTATTCCCTCTACCTGGTCATCAAGAACTTGGTGAATGGCATATCCCTGTTGGGCGTGTTACCATTGCTGCGCCTTGTATTTGATATCAGCGATGCTTCACTTGGCATACTGGGAGGGACATCGCGGGTGGTGGCCTTCACCATGCTGGCGCTCAACACTTCCCACACCCTCACCTACATAGGTCAGTGACTACCACGTGGAAGACTGACATCACTGAAAGCCTATTGATTGTCACTATATTAAATGCCTGTATTAACAGCGTCGATATTAACCACGTTATACCTCTGTTACTAACAGTGCCATTCTTGGACGTGTTCGGGCAGTACTTGTTTGTGGTGCTGAGGTCTTCCTTGTGTGGTCTTGTCAAGCGGGAAGAGCAAGGTGAGTGTCCCAATTTGGACAAGAAACAGCCAATGAAAGGCAGATTTCGACAATTATTATAAAATAATGTACATAAAAATTGAATAGAGCACTTGTTTTTATCTAACTGAAAATTATGTTTGCAGTGTGTTCATCCTTTAAACTTTTTGCTACGAATAGTGAGTGGCAACCTGCAGTGGATAAGTCACGTCTTCCTCCTCATTTCGCAGGGCGTGTGTTGACAGTACTGTCGTCGCTGGCACAGATGTCTATGTTAGTCGGATCCCTTTTGTTTGATAATGTGTATCCTGCCTTGGTGTTGCTGGCACATCCTGGATACACTTTCCTCGTGGCCGCCACCACCATGGCCACCGCAACTACGATATTCATGTAAGTGTCCTTCTTAAAAGTGAAACTATTCCGATGATATATGCAACAGTCTTTTGATATAGCAGATTACGTACAGTGTATTGGAAGTCGTCATATTTAGTAAGTGTTAAAATATAATTACTTTTTTTGTCAGATGCATCCGTTGTTGTCGGGCAAAAGAAGGTACCTGTGAAGAGACGCAACCGATTCTACGGTGAAGAAACTTATAAATAGGTAGACAGATTAACAAACACTTCTACAGGCATCTTAATTAATGTGAGGGCAGATCAATTATGATGATGACCACTCAGATTTACAGAAGCAACGATAGCTTAAATAAACTTAATCCGGGAGAGTCTCATTTACCGTCATAAAATGGTACAAAGAATTAAAAAAAAAAAAAAAAAAAAAAAAAAAAAAAAAAAATATATATATATATATATATATATATATATATATATATATATATATATATATATATATATATATATATATATATATATATATATATATATATATATATATATATATATATATATATATATATATGGTATAATTAAGGATGTGACTGATGTATAGTGCAAATAATATGTTACTTTTGTATCTTTTGTACCTAAGATATTCTGTCGGTTTAGGAACCAAGTCACAAAGTGGTGACAGCCAAGCTCAAATAATTAGTTTTACTGAATACTTTACATATGTAATAGAATACCAAAGATTTATGTTAATTGGGTATGTGAGAAATGTGAAGTGTAGTTTTTTGACAAGTTGCTAATTATTTTGACAGATGAATATAAAATCATGACAAAAATGTTTCTTTTAAGGAAAATTACCACTTATTGTGAAATGATAGGAAAGTCTGCTTTGAAAGATTAGCCAAATCTTTGACTGCACCAAGAAGAATCGCTACGTGCTTGACGCCACACTGGCTAGGATGAAGAACAAATGTAGTTAATTAAACAAAAATAAAGGTACTATTGTGTACAATAGTTGCTACTGCACCTTTTTTGGCTGGGCTAGTGGCTAGTATATGTGGCAGGAGTGTCTGGGGTTTAAAGATAAATTAATCCTTTAAGATTAATACCATGCAGGAATTAAGGTAGTTGCTCTCTCTCTCTCTCTCTCTCTCTCTCTCTCTCTCTCTCTCTCTCTCTCTCTCTCTCTCTCTCTCTCTCTCTCTCTCTCTCTCTCTCTCTCTCTCTCTCTCTCTCTCTCTCTCTCTGTGTGTGATGTGTGTGTGTGTGTGTGTAAAGCCTGTATTCAAAACGCTCTGCTCTCTCACCAGTACTATTTTCAAAGGCCACAAAGATGATAGGCCGGGCACTCAAGAGTGTTTCTCCTGTTAATAATGTGGAAATTTTGTTACTCTGTCACTGGAACCGTAAAAACGCCATTAAAACTTGTGCGACTTTATCTAGAGCCTTTTGAAAGTAGTCGAGGTGCAGCGCAGGGGTGTTGCAGAATATGGTCCTAAAAGCGAGCGTTGTTATAATCATGGTGTAGCTATACTAATTCTGCCACTATTACTACTACTACTGTTACTACTACTACTAAAATTACTCCTATTAATACTACCATTGATATTTATATAACAACCTATACCCTTATCTACTACTACTACTATTACTACTACTACTACTACTACTACTACCGCCAAATCATTAACACCACCATTCCTTTACTACTATAAGCCAATACAACTGAAGGGAAAATAGTCATCAATGAATAAGTACAATTATGGAAAAGTCAGGCAAGAAATCACGAGAGAGAGAGAGAGAGAGAGAGAGAGAGAGAGAGAGAGAGAGAGAGACAGATAGAGAGAGAGAGAGAGAGAGAGAGAGAGAGATAGAGAGAGAGAGAGAGAGAGAGAGAGAGAGAGAGACTGCAGTTATCTTTATCGCTGTATTAATCGGTGTTCATCCAAAGGATTTGTGTTTTTATAATATTGCTACTACATATACTAGCCCAGCCAAACAAGTTGTAGTCGCAACAATTGTATACTATAGTACAATGAATAAAAACAATATTAAGCATTCGTGAACGTGTAACACCCCACAAGGTCCTCATCTGGAACGCTCATTCAAACAAATGTTAACATTCTAATAAAAAAGGTTACCCCATACCGAGTCTCATTTACGGAGAATATTTCATAAAATCTGTTGCAGCGTACGTATTTCATTTGACTTAGTTGTCACTGTCGCTTATAAAATCAATGACAACACTGCACGACAGATATAAGACACTAAGACACAGTTCCATACATTAATATAGCTACAAGTGGTGAAGATTGCACGTCATTTAGATTTCTGAAGTGTTTGTACGAAAATAATACGTCTTAACACACAAAAACGGATTCACATAAACAACTTAGTAGACGATTCTGGACAGTAAAGGTTCGAAGGCATCAAGAAGAAATACAATCTGCCTCAGAGTGCGTGGAGACGACACAGAAAATGTCAGGAGCGAGGAGCTGCATTGGGAATCAAAAGAGGCCTTGATCTCACACATCCGAGAGCCCACCAGTCTAGCACTAGTTTTGCTCGAGGAAAGAAGCCCCGCAGTGAGTGAAGCATTTCAATGAATTAGTCCCGTCATTCTACAATCCAATGTAAGCAAGGTAAGAAGATCATTTTAATGTATATACTGTATTGTTATGCATTAATGGAGATATTAGTACGAGGACTTTATTCATTCTTATAAGTGAGGCACACACTGAAACTCAGCAACAGACAGCAGAAAGGTCCTTCTATTTCTCTAGGGTTTTTTATTTTATTTATTAGTGACAATGGATATTTTCATTATATAAAGAGAGAGACAGAGAGAGAGAGAGAGAGAGAGAGAGAGAGAGAGAGAGAGAGAGAGAGAGAGAGAGAGAGAGAGAGAGAGAGAGAGAGGTGGGGTTTAGGGGTAAACAGGAAAAGCGTTGTCAAGCGCGACAGTACATGAAACAAAATTAATATATAATTTAAAGATAAAACTGATAAGAGTGCATCTGTAATATAAATTTCATGAGATTTTTTAATTTTACGGACGCGCTTGGGAACGAACACACACACACACACACACACACACACACACACACACACACACACACACACACACACGTAACAAATGAATGCTTAGTAGAGCTTAGTATTCATTCAGTTAATTATAGTCATGTCGTTTATTAAATAAATGTAATGTTTTGTTTTATATTCGATTTTTTTTTATTCTATAACGCAAATGTTTATAATAAACTCCAGATGATTCTCTTGACAGACCCATGAACTGCAGTCTATACATATAGCCCATGCATAATAAAATTTATCTGTTTATTTGTCTGTCTGTCTGTATGTTTAAATGTATGATTAATTTCTGCGAATAACTTTTCTTAAATACGGGGTGTAACACGAGTTTGTGCTGATATTGCCAGAGGTGAAAGTACGTGTTATTCCAAGTCGAAAATGTTCAATGCACATATGTAGTTTGAGGGTTTGTTTAGCCGTGGTATGCAATTCAAATGTGGTCAGACGACAGACGCAACGGCCGGGCAGGGCGGGTATCCATGGCGGAGTGTGCTGATCTGATGTCCTTTGGTGAAACTGTGAACTATTCAGACACGATTTCTAAAATCAAACAATTCATGTTTATTCATTAAACAGATGCATGATACATTAATGCTGCTCTGTTCCTGCACCACCATCACCTCATACAAAATTATACTTCAACAACACTTCAATATTTCAATAACAAAAATTATAACAAAAATAAAAATAAAAATGACAAAAAAAATAAAGAATATGCATTACATGTTGACAGACGACTCCTGAACTCGAGTGGTGCATAGATAAGTCGATATAGACCCTCATTTCCACACCGAAGAGTCACATGACTGACCACACAAGATAACAGCCACTCTCCCACCGCCACTCTCCCACCGCCACATATAATCGGCACTCGTAACGTTGTTCTATAACTGACCATACATTTCTTACGCTTTAGACGCGACAAGCTATAGGGAAACCACATACCAGACTTCTTTCAAGCTGTAGCAGAGACCTCCCACTAAGGTCAAGATGTTCAGGGTGACAGTGGAGCCGGCAGTGTTTCTCTACTGTGTCTCCCAGGTGGTGCAGCTCAGCGTGCTTCAAGATTTTATTTTCACGAAGTTGTGCCGGGAACAGTATTCGCAAGAGGTATGCCATAATAGAACACAGTGATTATGAATATAAGAAGTGCTCGTGAATATGGGAAGTTATGAGGAGTCTTGGGTGCAACTACAGGTGTGTGTTGCGAGGTGGAAGGAAGGCTCGGTGACAGATGTTGCGTGGGTGGAAAACAAGGCAGTGAACTACGTGATGTGGCTGAGTGTAATCACAAGCATCCTTTCTGTCATCATGGCCCAGTTCTTCGGTGTGGCGCTTGACAGGTAATGTTTGCCCCTTCATCACCTTTAACCTCTGGGAGTCTAGTAAAGCCTGTAGTACATTTTCTTCCATTTAGTTTGGCAGATTGTGAAAAACTATTTTTAGTTCAAGAAACAAGATCAGAACTGCTACACAAAAGCTATGTATATACAAGTCCTTCTCTCGGCATACCAAAGGCGTCTCATTGCAGGTATTCACCCAAAGTGGTGATGACAGCCCCCTTCATGGGGTTCCTGGCGCAGCACCTGGTGTGCGTGGTGGTGGCGGCCCTGCCATCCCTGCCGCTGGCCGTGATGTATGTCGGGGCCACGCTGAACGGACTATCGGGAGGTTATCCATTATTTAAGGTGAATGACGGCGATAATAATAAACCATATTCGATTTTGTTGTTTTGCAATCTTTCAGTTATGCATAACTGAGAGCTAAGTATACTCATAGTAACCTGAATTCTCATGATAATGGCAAGTTTTTCTCTAATACGAGTACAGTGGCATAACCTCAGTGTAATATCAATGAGGTGTGTGTGTGTGTGTGTGTGTGTGTGTGTGTGTGTGTGTGGACAGTCTGCTGTAAGCAGCTACGTGGTGAGGACAGCGTCCCCTGAGGAGCGGACCTTCCGGCTGTCGGTGGTGGAAGGGACGGTGTTCCTGGGTGGCGCGGTTGGGCCCTTCACCCTCAATCAAGTCGTAACCTCCACCACCACTGGCCACGACTACTTGTTTCTTGGCAGGTGAATGATCAGTCTTACTTACAGAAACACTCGAATAAATCTGATTGCAAATGTGGATTGTCAGTATTATTGAAGACAAACACAACAATTGTATAATAATATCTGTTATTGCTGTATGTATTCTGGAACTCCGAGGTTTGGTATTTACTAAGAGACGGAAACTGACATGTGTTCCTTCGCATCTGTGAATATGATCTGCTTTTACATTTCTCTGAAGATAAACGCGATTCCTTAAGAACCTCGTCGATTATTTTACATAAAAATAATACAAAGAAACCTATTCATGTGATGATGGCTGCAAAGTTTTGTCGTCTTCAACATACAGTGAGATGTCGTTGGCGGTGGCCTTGCTCTACATTGTTTTCATCCTGCCGGACTCCCATTCGACATCTCAGGAGAATGCTGAGCTTCCTCCAGAGCACAGCGGTACTGCACTCTGTACTCAGGTCAAAACAGTTCTGCAAAACTTTAGCGGCTCTGTTTCCACCGTGCTGCGCCACAGGCCGGCTGGGAAACGCACTTCAGTTCTCCTCCTGATATTAGCAGACTTTTTCATAGCCATTGCCTACTCCGGTGAGCGACAACGGGCACAGCTCTCGCATAGATGGGTGCTCTACTACTTATAGAAGTCTATTTTGCGAGGAAACTATTCAAATTTGCTGGGCATTAAGACTGAAATGCATGATTTCCAGTAATTAACACTTCCTCAGCTATTTGATATATTTTCCGTCATAACTAACTACTCTGAGATATTTCTTCTTGTTTTACTGACACCTGTAAGCCTTATACAGGCTAGAAACTGCCAAGTCTATTACTTTAATTCCCTCTTGTTTTCTTTGATTTTAGTGTTGTGAATTATTGCATATCGTAGTGAAAGAGTTAAATCTCAAGCTTATTGTTAGATTTCTATAACCCAATACTTGAGGTTCTTAATGCTATTACTTTGATTTTTTAAATAGCTTCTTAAATGTCTTTATTTATTCATTTAAATATATTTCAGCTGAATCTGACCTGCGGTATATATACATGCACAACTATCTTGGGTTTACCTTGGGGCAGTATTCCCTCTACCTGGTCATCAAGAACTTGGTGAATGGCATATCCCTGTTGGGCGTGTTACCAGTGCTGCGCCTTGTATTTGATATCAGCGATGCTTCACTTGGCATACTGGGAGGGACATCGCGGGTGGTGGCCTTCACCATGCTGGCGCTCAACACTTCCCACACCCTCACCTACATAGGTCAGTGACTACCATGTGGAAGACTAACATCACTGAAAACCTATTGATTGTCACTATATTAAATGTATGTATTAACAGCGTCGATATTAACCACGTTGTACCTCTGTTACTAACAGTGCCATTCTTGGACGTGTTCGGGCAGTACTTGTTTGTGGTGCTGAGGTCATCCTTGTGTGGCCTTGTCAAGCGGGAAGAGCAAGGTGAGTGTCCCAATTTGGACAAGAAACAGTAGATTTCGATAATTATTGCAAAATAATGTACTTAAAAGTGACTAAAACACTTGTTTTTATCTAGCTGGAGATTATGTTTGCAGTGTGTTCATCATTTAAACTCTGCTACGAACAGTGAGTGGCAACCTGCAGTGGATAAGTCACGTCTTCCTCCTCATTTCGCAGGGCGTGTGTTGACAGTACTGTCGTCGCTGGCACAGATGTCTATGTTAGTCGGATCCCTTTTGTTTGATAATGTGTATCCTGCCTTGGTGTTGCTGGCACATCCTGGGTACACTTTCCTCGTGGCCGCCACCACCATGGCCACCGCAACTACGATATTCATGTAAGTGTCCTTCTTAAAAGTGAAACTATTCCGATGATATATACAACAGTCTTTTGATATAGCAGATTACGTACAGTGTATTGGAAGTCGTTATATTTAGTGTTAAAATGTAATTACTTTTTTTGTCAGATGCATCCGTTGTTGTCGGGCAAAAGAAGGTACTTGTGAAGAGACGCAACCGATTCTACGGTGAGAAAATATATAAATAGGTAGACAGATTAACAGGCGCTTGTCTAGGCATCTTAATAAGAGGGTAGATCAATTGGAGTCCCCGTCTGCTGAGGGGACCACAGATGTCTCCAGGTCGGACTGCTCTTCTGGCTGTAAGTGTCTTGACACATCACTCAAGTTTTCATTAACTTCTGCAATATTCGCGGTTTTAGATCTAATTTTCAGTCTGTTGAACACCAGCTTTCCTTTACTAAACCTCATCTTCTTCTCCTCACTGAAACGAAGGTGTCTGATGCAACTGACAGTAATCCCTTTTCTATTCCCTCCTACTTTCTCTATCCTCATTTTCAGTCCAAAGCTGGATGTTGCATCTATGTGCGCAATTGCCTAACCTACTTTCGTGCCCACGCTCTTGAATCTTCCGATTTTTCTACCATATGGGTACGACTATAGAGTCATTCTCAAACTAAATTTATCTGTTCTGTATATCTCTCACCTAACTCATCTGATTGTAAGAAATTCTTTTACTACTTGACTTCCAAAGTGGAACACATTCTGACTCTCTTCCCTTTTGAGGAGATCTCTATTCTTGGAGACTTCAGTGTTCACCACCAGCTTTGTCTTTCCTCTCCCTTCACTGACCATCCAGGTGAACTAGACTTTAACTTTCCTATCCTCCACGACTTAAAGCAATTGACACAACACCCTACTCGTATTCCTGACCGTCTTGGAGATACACCCAACATTCTTGACCTTTTCCTAACCTCTAATCCTTCTGCTTATGCCGTTACCTTATCTACTCCGTTGGGCTACTCCGATCATAATCTCATATCTGTATCTTGTCTTATCATTTCAATCCCTCCTCAGAATCCCCCTAAGCGGAGGTGCCTCTGGCGTTTATCTCTGCTAATAGGGAGGACCTGAAGAGGTATTTTGCTGATTTTCCTTGGAATGACTACTGCTTCTGTATCAGAGGCCCGTCTCTGTGTGCCGAGCACTTAACAAAGGTGATAGCATTTGGCACGGAGGCGTACATTCTTCACTCTTTTTTCTCGACCTTCCAAACCTTGGTTTAACACAGCCTGTTCTCGTGCTATACATGATAGAGAGGTGGACCACAAAAGGTACTTGAGGCTTCCATCATCAGAATCTCATGGCCTTTATATTTCTGCCCTCAACCATGCCAAGTCTGTTCTTCAACTAGCCAAAAACTTCTTTATTAATAGAAAGTATCAAAATCTTTCAAGATCTAACCCCACTCATAACTTCTGGCACCTAGCCAAAAACATCTCCAGTAATTTTGCTTCTTCTTCTTTCCCTCCTTTATTTCAACCAAATGACACCACTCCTATCACATCCATCTCTAAAGCTGAACTCTTCCCTCAAACCTTTGCTGAAAAACTCTACCTTGGATTATTCAGGGCTTGTTCCTCCCTCTCCTTCACCTTCTGACTATTTCATGCTACCTATTAAAATTCTTCGCAATGATGTTTTTCATGCCCTCACTGGCCTAAACTCTCGCAAGGCTTATGGACCAGATGGGGTTCCTCCTATTGTTCTCCGAAACTGCGCCTCCTTAGACATATCAAAAGCTTTTGATAGAGTCTGGCACAAAGCTTTGATTTCCAAACTACCTTCCTATGGCTTCTATCCTTCTCTCTGTAACTTCATCTCGTTTTCTTTCTGCCTGTTCTATTGGTGCTGTGGTATACGGTCACTGTTCTTCTCCTAAATCTATTAACAGTGGTCTTCCTCAGGATTCTGTCTTGTCACCCATTCTCTTGCTATTATTTGTCAATGATCTTCTAAACCAGACTTCTCGTCCTATCCACTCCTACGCAGCACTTTTTCACGTCTTTTCATAGAAGTCCAACCCTTCAGGAAGTAAACAGTTCACGCAGGGAAGCCACAGAGTGCCTGACTTCTGATCTCTCTAAAATTTCTGATTGGGGCAGAGCAAATGCCTCAAAAACTTAATTCCTCCATCTGTCATCTCGACACAATCTTTCACACAACTATCTCCTCTTCTTCAATGACACTCAACTGTCCTTCTCTTCTACACTGAACATCCTCGGATTGTCTTTTACTTATATTCTAAACTGGAAACTTCACATCTCATCGCTAGCTAAAACAGCTTCTGTGAAGTTAGGCCTTCTGAAACGTCTACGCCCGTTTTCTCACCCTTCCAGCTGCTAACTCAGTACAGGGGCCTTATCTTTCCATGTGCGGAGTATGCTTTACATGTTTGGGGCGGTTCCACTCATACCGCTCCTTTAGACAGGGTGGAATCAAAAGGTTTTCATCTCATCAACTCCTCTCCTGTAACTGACTGTCTTCAACTTTTATCTCATCACCGCAATGTTGCATCTCTTGCTATCTTCTGTTATTTTCATGCTAACTGCTCTTCCGATCTTGATAACTGCATGCCTCCCCTCCTCCCGTGGCCTCACTGTACAAGACTTTCTTCTTTCTCTTACCCCAATTCTGACCGCCTCTCTAATGCAAGAGTTAACCAGTATTCTCGGTCTTTCATCCCTTTCCCTAGTAAACTTTGGAACTCCCTGCCTGCTTCTGTATTTCCACCTTCCTATGACTTGAATTTCTTCAAGAGTGAGGTTTCAAGACACTTGTCCTTCAATTTTTGACTACCGCTTTGAATCCTATTCGAGGGCCGGCATCTCAGTGGACCTTTTTTATTGATTGGATTATGTTGTCCTTGGCCGGTGTCCCTCCTACATAAGAAAAAAAAAAATCATGATGATGACCATTAATACTTACAGAAGTAGCGACAGTTCCAATAAACTTCTTTCTCCAGAGTTTCAAAGAGTTAGTATTTCCTGAACAATTATGCATGATCAAAGATACTTTACATACGTAATATGATACCAAAGATTTATGTTAATTAGGTGTGTGAGAAATACGGAGTGTTATTTTGGCAGATAAATATAAAATCATATAAATTTTTTGTTTTTGTTTTTAAGGAAAATTACCACTTGTTGGGAAAGTCTGTTTTGACAGATAGTGTTGGTAATTTAGCCAAAACCTTGGCCTCAGCTGGAAAAATATCTACGAGCTAGACGCCACGCTGGCAAGGATGAAAAACAAACATAATTAATGTAACAAAGATGAAGGTACAATGGATGAAACTAATATTAAGCATCCGTGTACGTGTAACACCCCACAAGGTCTTCATGTGGAACGCTCATTCAAGTAAACAAAAGTTAACATTCTAATAAAAAGGTGACCCATACCGAGTCTTATTTGTGGAGGATACTTCAAAACATGTGCTGCAGCGTACGTAATTCATTTGATTTATTTGTCACTGTCGTTGATAAAATCAATGACAACACTACACGAAAGATATATGCACTAACATATAGTTCTATACATTAATATAGGTACACGTAGTGAAGATTATACGTCATATAGATTTTTTAAGTGTTTGTACGAAAATAATACGTATTAACACACAACACCGGATACTGAAAGTCACCGAGGCCAATGATGCGCGAGGAAAGGAACGAAAACAACACTGGATTCCCCAACAGATACTCAATCGTTCACTCTGCATAATCGCCTGATAATACAGACTTCACACACTTTCAAACAAGCCTCCTTAAAAAAAAAAAATAAATAAATAAATAAATAAATAAAAATAAATAAAAAATAAAGAATGCTTTGACTTGAGTGCTTAAAGAATATCTTTTATTATTTATTAATCAATAAAAGTAGGAATATTTTACCGCACTGTGAGGTTCTTTTCGAAGTGTCTCAAATAGTTATTGTACTTTTCTAATTGCTTCCACCAGAGAAGCAGCCGCTTCCTTGCTGTTCTCCAGATGCCTTAAGACTGGAGAATTTTGACATTTTGTCATGCTATTTTTTTTTTTTTTATGTCAAGGACTGGCCATAGGCACACAGAGAGTAAAGAAAAAGCTGCAACATTACAACAGATAGCGAAAGATTTAAAAAATCTATTAAAGGAGCAGAATCGATAGCACACACACACACACACACACACACACACACACACACACACACACACACACACACACACACACGGACCGGACCGGTACAGACTCAGTGCGATTCCCACCATGGTGCGAGCCATCAATCAATAGTATTTCCCTCCTAGATTAGATTTACCTTTAGGATTAATGTTAAGTTTTTCCCCACCCCCTATGTACATTTTCAGTTTGTTAACTGCCTAAATAATAAACCGTTTATTATTATTATTATTATTATTATTATTATTATTATTATTATTATTATTATTATTATTATTATTATTATTATTATTATTACACACACACACACACACAAAAAAAAAAAAAAAGGAGAACTTTTGACTCCATCCTGTTTAGAAGGACTGCGTGAGTTGAACTCCCCTGTTTATGGGAGCAGTATTCCATACATCTCTCGCCCAGTTCTTCTGCTCTGCCCGCGGCCTCTCCTTTGATTTTTGTAACCCTTTCTCTCCTTTTACTACATGGATGGATGGATAAGGCCCCTATATTGAGTTAGTAGTTGGCAGGAAGAAAAAAATATTATCATAATTTATGTTTTTGTCAAGTGAGTCAGATGGTGTGCATGGGTATAGATTTAGTGTATGACTAAAAATATATGTATAAAGAAAATAATTTTGCCAAAAAAATCTTTTGCCGTTTTTAAGTCATGATATACACCAGATAACCCACGATGAATGCAATAATCAATAGGAGTGTGGAGGCTTTCGCTAGCAGCTCCAACTGCTCGACGGATATTGACAGGGGAGCCCAGCGGCGCCTGCCTTGCTTCGGCGCTGCTGGCTTCATTGCACCTAACTTCATCCTGAACGGCTCATTGAATGCCTGTACTTTTGTCTGGTTATCGTGACTGAACAGCCGGTTGTCAATGAGGATATGGAAGATGATAACAAGAAAAGTGATGCCCACGCAGAAGAGCAACCAAATGTCCACCATCTTGAAATATGAAGTTTGAGGCAGAGACGAGGATGCCTACCGAGGGATGCAACGAGAAGGATGTTAGTAGGGCAATAACGAGGCCATCTTATCTAATGAATGATATTTGGGCAATGACAAAGAAATCTAATCTAACAAATGTTAGTAGGACAATAACAAGGACATCTAGTTCAATAAAGTTATATTGATGGGATAAAAATTTAAATATTCAACTCAGTAAGGTTGTACTAGCAGGTTAGTTGATATTTAATGAAAAAATAATAATATTAGTAGGATAGTGGCAAGGATCTTTTAATCATTGAAGCTTATATTATTACAACAAAGGCAAAAAAATCCATTCAATAAGTTATCAAGGTAAATGAAAATTAAATGAATATCCCAAGTAACACAGGCGTAGATAGACCGTTTAGCAAGGGACTATCAGTGACTTACGGTATCTTCTCTTACATAATATAACTAAAGAAAACTAGAATAGGTCTCACCTGAGCAAAGAGCGTGGCCAGGACGAGGAGGGCCGTGAGGGCGACCATCACACGCACGTCGAAGATTGCGGTCCTGAAGAAGAGGGTGAGGTAGCTGATAATCATGAGGATGAGCGAGGGAATGTAGATGGTGAGAATAGAGTTGCCATACAATCTCGTCATGGGGATCCGCACCCTCGTCTCCCCGGACTCGTAACCTTCCTCCAGCAACACGCGCAGCTCAGATATCTGAGAGCAACAGAAAGAAAATCACATCTCATTTTTTTGCATAGCACTTGGCAGGGATGCGAGGAACGCTAGACGATCATATACACATTCTATCTACTTTGTGCACAAGAAAATACTGTACAACTAAGACTGGAATATGTTATACCCTATGTCGTTAAAAACTAAAATTTAAATATTGTTTTAATGCAGGTATATTCACTTGAAACTTTGGATCTTATTTACTGCTTCTGGGAGAAATTCTGTAACATTACCTGGTATTCGTTAAGCACATCGCTACCCAAGTATTTCACGGAGGAGTTGGGATGGACATCGAGGAAGGACACCTGGCCGGACACAATCTGGAGGTGAATGTCGCAGTGTTGGCTGTCAAAGGGATAGAGTGTCAGGTCAAACTGGCAGGCGTACACCGTGCTGTACTTCCTGCTCACGGACAGCGGGTTTTCCTTGCCAGAATAGATGTCCACTGTGGAGGAAAGACTGCTAGGGTTTCTTTCTACTTTATCAGCATAAGATCAATACGATATTCTGTCACTTATAACCACTAAGAAGAAAAGCGTTATGGCTTAAAAGCAAAGTCAACAAGTAGAATGTACTGCTTCACCTTCAGCAGCAGCGCCCTCGTCACGACCTAAGGACTCAGCGAGTCTCTTGACCACTGTGTTGGCGTCCTCTGCCAGCAGCGGCTGATCAATGGTGTCTGTGTTGAGGAGTTTGACCAGAGGAGACCACAACTTCATCATGGCGTCGAGGCGAGGGTTATTGAGGCTGTCATTAGCCTTTAGATTGAAGTAATTCAGCCTGTTGTCAAACCAAATCATCTCCAGTTCGTAGGAAAGCTTCATGGACATCTTCACCGTCTGGACATCAATTGACTTTATCGTGAACTTGATGGTGACGGGGAGTTTGGAGTTCTCCTCTCCAGGCACCCTAGGGGGGAGGTGCTGGTGGTAGTCCTGAGGGAAGGAGATCAGCTCGCATTCCATCTCGTCGCTCCTGTCCCGGCAGTCGTACTTAAGGTCGCAGCGGTGGTGGTGAAGGATGCAGGTCCCATCGTCGCAGGTGAAGTGATGCGAGAGGCAAGGCGTTAACAGCATCAATCGCTGGCCTGGCTTTTCTTGGCCGCACACTTCCCTCTCTAGCCTCCACCACCGGCGACCCATGGGGAAGTCCGGGTCGAAAGGCTCCATTGTGGCTATATCCTGATCCTTCACCGTGTCAAAGTAAACCCAGGTACCATTCCGTTTCTCGATGTGATACGCTCCGTAACTTTTAAAGAGCAATCCGCCGTACTCCTCCTGGTAAGCTACAAAGTAAACATTTCGTAGCTCAGGCTCACAAGTACCAAGGAAAGAGAACCTCTGAGGCTCAGTAAAAGTGCACAGCGCACATCTTTTCCAGGCACAGTCATCGTCAATGGTTCCGAAATAGTTTATTGCAACGCAGTTTTCATACCTGCCTCCATTTGGTTCATTAGGTGCCCAAAAAGATGTAGTATCAATGAGACTCGTATTATAAGAGTGAACCCACACATCCTCCTCTTCTTTATCGTTTAATGAACTCCAGTAGTAGACAGGGCAGTGATCACTATCCGGCCACATGGTTTTAACTAATTCGTACAGGTAAAGTGTTTCTTCCAGGCTGGTAACGATGGGGAGATGAGTTCCCAAGGCCTCACATACGTACTGCGCTTCAGCGTCAGTGGTGTCAGGAAACCAAAAGTAAATGCGTTCTTGCTCTTCATGGCAGAGCCTGGCGAGGGGCACGTCCTCCGCTGTGGCATTGTACAGCGTCCAGCCCGCCTCCCAGGAGACGAAATTTCCCTGAGGGTCTGCCTTGCAGTGGGCAATGCTAAGGATTTCCTCATCACTCAGCACCTTGTCCCACACGTTAACCTGAGAACATGAAGAATGTACAAATAGTAGAATATTTGACATATTGCACTATACTTTTGTTTGTATTTGTGATATGTAGTTTAAGCACACATGTCAATGTCCACCCATCAAACTATCCAACAGCACCTGAGTGATGACTCCACTGTAGCTCTCCGTAATAGCCTGACCATTTCCTACACCAATGTAATCGCCGAAGACCGGCCGCCCAACGTCATAGTAGGCGTGCTGAACCACCTTGCCGTCCAGGAAAGTCTGGATCAGGAAACTGGTGTGGTTGTAGGTGAAGCAAAGGTGATACCATCTGCAGGAGAAGTCTCTCACTTAGCACAAGGTGTCTAAGGGGAATATATATAATATATATATAATATATATATATATATATATATATATAATATATATATATATATATATATATATATATATATATATATATATATATATATATATATATATATATATATATATATATATATATATATATATATATATATATATATATATATATATATATATATATATATATATATATATATATATATATATATATATATATATATATATATATATATATATATATATATATATATATATATATATATATATATATATATATATATATATATATATATATATATATATATATATATATATATATATATATATATATATATAGCTGTACAGTTTGTTTTACTTCAGGTAGATGTCTGCTTATGGTATGTGCGAACTTGAAAACTACTATGTACTATTTTAATATCTTTTAATCTTGATTATACGTAATAAATGAACCTAACCTGAAAGCCCACAGCTGAATGTCGAGGGGCATGAAGTGCCAGGTGTGCGAGATGGTCACTCGCACCTTGTCCACCCACACTTCTGTCATTACAGAGACGAGAAAAATATAGTTACTCATTTTGTATACTTAAAAAAAATCTACTAGCAAACACACGAGGAATTCTTTTTTTTTTTTTTTTACTTTGTATTTGAAAGATATTAATGAATTTACTAATTAATTGTTTTCACAATCCCCGTACCTCCCCTCAGCATCCAAAACCGCTCCTTGGCCGTTTCCTGAAGGAAAAAGATCGTCCCACGTTGTTGAAGGAAAAATATCTTAAACCTCATGCAGAAGGTCAGGGAGTACACCTTACGGGAGAGGCTCACCTCACCTTCGTATACAGCAACCGAGCTCTCAGTGGCCACGCCATTCTCTTGGAACGTGAACACCTGCAGTCCCACCGCCCACCCTGAGGGAGATAACAAACATTATGCGTGAGAAATTCAAGTACTGTTGCTTCAGATTTACGTATTAACACCAAAACAACGGTAAAATCGATGGGAAAATATTGCGACGCAAGGTGATGTCAGAAGTTGTTAGAGTCTCTGGGCAAGCAAACCTGGGGATTCTGAAAGGAGATTCTGTCAGGAAAGTGAAAGGTAAATAACAAGGCTGAGTCTCGTGGTAGTAAACAGTGACATTTTACTTGGTTCCCTTGACGCTCAAGACTGGCGGGTTATTGATGTACCAGATCTTTCCGAAAATTGTGTGTTGGGTGAAATTACACATGGTTACGTTTCAAGGTGGTTAGAGCAAGAACAGTGATGGACTTTTCACTTAAGATGTCACAAACATCTACACACAACACACTAGTTCAGTAGGTTCTGCCTAGACTGGCTGAGGATCACGCCGCGCTCACGACCATAATAATTTTTCACTAAAGAGCGAGCAGTTGTTGTCCTCCTTCGGGGTTTGTGGTGCGTGAAAAAGCTCTGAACCCTCATCAGGAGGGTAAAGCTGACAATCTCGAGTCCAGGAAGTGATTTTTAAGACGGTAGTGAATTAATTACTTATTTTTGCATGTAAATCATATTACGAGTAAAATAGAGATTTTATAACCTTGTCAACAGCGATAGTAGTTTATTCTGTACGAGGTGTTACAGCTCCAACGAGACAAATGTATGAGTATGGACGGCGTGAATACCAGTTATGCCTTATACGTAGGATCATTCATTAGTCAGAGACTTCCCTAATTCACATCCAGGACGAAGGGGGAGGGGAGTGGGCGGCATTCATGCCGTAACCCTGTGAGGAAAGACCCTTTCGATCCACCTGTTCGACACAATTATTCAGGGTTATATAACGCATATTTGTGGCAAAGGTTATTGGTCGTTGGTAAGTAGATGTTGCGTGCCAACGACGAAATACGGAGGTATTTGAAGGCTCAAGCAGATTTACTACACACATACATATACTGGCATCTTTCATCTGTTCCTGGTGTTATTAATAATTCAAAATCACCACAATGAGCAACCACAAATAAATACCAAAATCTGTATTTCCTTTCACCAGCAGACCAATTTACCTGAGATAGACGTGGTGCCGAGGGTGAAAAGAACCCGCAGAACACTGGTTGGCCACGCACACAAACACATAGAAGAATCAATATCCAGTCGATACGTGATCTATCACAAGTGAATGAATAAATAGATTCCATGATCGGTGTACCGTTACATTATTTTTGTGACAGCAACATACAGTAAAGGTATTTAATTATTGCTGGATTAGTAGGAAGAGTATAACAAGTGAAAATACCAAAAAACTTTATCAGACACTTTGATAGCCGAGTGTTATCTTCACTAATGTAAGACTGATGAAAAAGTTACAGGCTATCTTCATTAATCTAAGACCAACGAATAAGTTACAGGTTGTTATATTTACTAATCTAAGACAGATGAAAAAAGTTACAAAGTGAAAAGGAAGCGCTAGCATAATTTACATCTATTAACATTTAAACCAACTGTTAGAGCGGACCATGGTCCAAATATAAAGCTGCTGCTGACAGTGTGTTACTAAATATTGGTTTTTCTTTTTTAATGCGAAGGGACCCGAGAATTATCAGACAGGATTTTGAATAACTATCATTTCCATTTTGAATAACTTTCTATAATAATAAGATGTGTAAAGACAGATGTCCAAATCCTATCCCAAGAACTCCTTCGGACATCTTTACTCTCTTTTGTCGGTGCCCGTAGTGAGAACGCCACCAGCTGTCTGTGCATATACTCCGGACGGCTTCGGTTTATGTTATTTGTATGTTCGTCATGACATCAAAGGCCACAATAGCAGTAGCAGTAGTAGCGATACATCCTTTGGACAACTTTTATTTCCTTTGCTTGTGGGCCATACAGGAAATTACGCAATTCATGAAGGATAACGTCACTTTAAACGAGTTGGTTTTAGTTGGTTTTAGTATTATCATGAAATTCATATGAATGATCCAAGCAACAACAAGTGACGTGTCTTACCTTGTTTGTAAATGGCAAAGTAATATGTTGAGAGGAAAAAAAATATTTAGTCCTTTATATGCTTGTCTTATAACAACTAAATCAGATTGGTTTCGCATTTCATGAAAGGCAATCAAGAGTGAATACAGTTAAGTTACTCAAAACTCAATTGTTTTTCCTTTCACTGAACATTAAAAAGAGATATTATTGCTTGCAGTCACTTCTAACAAGACGCCAAGTATATAAACACTCGCAATGCTGCACACAAGGATTATTCTCTCAAGGAGATACTTAAAAAAAAAAAAAGATATATTCAATCTCAAAATTTTAATCTAATAAAAGAGATATGCACCTTTACTTAAAGGTGACACATTTTGCGTATGCTAAATATTCTATTTTGTTCATTGGTACGGTGCAAAGACAATATTATTTAACTTTAACCACGTGTCATTTTTAAACAAAGCTCAGAAAGTAAAAAAAAAAAAAAAATATTGACTGATCTAAACTTTGTTACGTCAATATTATTTACTTTTCGTTTATTTAATTCAAAATGTTTTAATTTAGAGTTATTTTATTTTTAGATGCAAAATTTTTGCATTATTTTCCAGGTCTGGACCTTGAAAAAAAATCTAAATCTCAGAATTTTATCTGATAATAGAGAAAGGTTCCTTACTAAGAGGAGAGACATCGTGCATATGTTAAATATTCTTTTGTGTTCAAAGGAACGGTGCGTAGATAATTATATCTAACTTTAACCATATTTCACTTCCAAACTAAATTTAGAAAGTAAAAAAAACACACTTTATTGATTGATACATACTTTTTATATCAATGTTTTTCTTCTACTTTTCATGATTTAAATTTCTATAGCATATAGAGAAATTTTTAATCGCAAAATTTTATGTATTTTTTCTAGGTCCGGATCTAAACGTTTCCGGGATAGAGAGGCACAGGTCACATGGTTATTAATGTCACCACATCTTACACCGGTCCCATCCACGAACTCTTTTTACAGTATATCTACAGAGATGATCTTCTTTTGGTGGCTCCCATTACTTTACCAAACATATATAAACTGACGCATCTTAACCTAAAGTAATCTAGTATCTAAACTCATCGCAAATAAAGATGCCCTTGTATAAAAACACTCGATGGTGCAGGTTTGGGGTCAAAGCGCGGAGAGTCTCACCAAAGAGGAGGGCGGACACAAGCAGCAGCGGAAGGCAACGACCCATGGCCAGGGCAGCGTTCGACACGCGAGGATGTGTCCAGTCACTCTATCCCACCAACATTGCCTAAGCCTCCCTCGTACGCCTGCGCTCTTTCCTTCCTTTGCATTCCTTACATGAACAAGATCAATGGCACGTATACATGTACACATAACACCACACTGTACAAAGCCAGATTGACCAGAGTGACAGGAAAATCTGCTCCGTTTCACAGGAAAATATTGATGTCTAATAATCTAAAATAAGTCATCGGCAAGGACAAGTGTTGTTAAGGCTTTGTGATGTGTATGATTTACTGTAGTATGAACACTTCCACCCCGTGATGCGTAGTGGCGCCTCGAGTATCTGGAAGGTGAGAGCGTAAGAGTGGATAGCAGGTGGCTCTGGGGAAGTGCTGCGACCGAGGCAGGTGTGATGCCTTCACCGCCTCTACCTCCACCACCATCGCCTCTTCCATCACCACCACCACCCCACTGCCACCAATACATTCTTTCACTGCCATAGTTATCATTACTATATTGTAATCGTTGACAGTCTTTGTGGAGGGAAATGACAAACTGATACTTTAATTCTTTTGCATTTTTAAGCTCATTTCCACCATTTTTTTTTTTACTTAGTGTTCTAACTGTAATTGTGCTGTATTTATCATCACCAGAATACAAGCTAAAAGTAAAGTAGCATTGCCATATAAATATAGCCAGGCACCGGTGACATGGCACTGCTCCACTTTAGGATGCAGTTGCTGTGTCTCGCCAATCTTGCTATCACTGATTTTCCTGACCTTGTTTTGCATTACGTAATAGTGCGCCCCTCCCCCCTCACACGTCCGCTGTTGTGGGGAACATCAGGGAGTATTTAAAGCAGGAAAGCACCGCTGGCATTAACCTTGCATGTTCAACAATATGAAGTCGCTGCTGCTGCTGTTGCTGGCCACCGTCGCCACCCAGGCCAAGGGTAAGGTCGATGTGATGCACCAGATTTTCTTGTTTTATCGCGTTCAAAGGGAACTTTCAAATAAGGATCTTTTGACGGTGGTGTTTTAAAACTGATTATTTTTTCTCATTAACATATTGCAAATGTTCAACATTTTTAAAGTCTACTTTATGAACTTTTAATATTTTGGTTACCAGTGCTGTACCATCTATCATTTAATTTGATGTTATGACAACATTTGAGCTCCATATAATTGTATGTACTGGAGTTTTGAAGGCTCGTGTAAGGGTGAACTGCAGATGCACTTTAAGTATGAATTCTGATTCATATAATCTATTTTTTTGTTTCTTTGAAGAATGGCATTGTACAGATAATACTAAAAATCATAACAATTACCTCCTATATGTACTTTTTATTAAGATGAAAGCGACAGCCACGCAACGCTGCTTAGTAACTAGTCAAGGCAGCGGTGCCGAGCGGTCACCGTGTTGATAAGGGTGGCAAGCACAGCGTGAGTGCTTTTGTTCGTCTGTCTGTTAGGCGAATATCGCCAAGGTATATAACAATTATAAATCTCTTTCTTCATGGCAGCCTTTTCCTTGCTAAAACTAGTGTTCATGTTCTAGCAGCAAAATAACTCCATTATCTCTGAACACTACAGAGGACCGGTCGTACGTGTACGAGGTTCGTGTCTGGACCCAGCCAAACTACCAGGGAATGTACCACGACTTCAATGAGAAAGTTCCATACCTGAGCAGCTACAACCTTGACAACGCCATTTCCAGCATCAAAGTGAAGGGAGTGTAAGTATTGCAGACCAACGCCCACTCATTATACAAAGTAATATTTAATGTTATTGGCTGATTGCCAATAAGCAACAGGAATCATTCTTAGAGGATGATGATCCCAGTGCACTGCTGGTACTGATTGCTTCAGAAAAAGGAATTTACCCTACTACTATACTACTATTGGTAATACTATTGTTATTACTACGACTTCTACTATTACTATTACTACTACTATTACTACTATTACTACTACTACTACTACTACTACTACTACTACTGCTGCTGCTGCTGCTGCTGCTGTTCCTGCTGTTGCTAATAATAATAATAATTATAATAATAATAATAATAATAATAATAATAATAATAATAATAATAATAATAATAATAATAATAATAATATCACTACCACCTTTGAATAATGCTTTTACTTTTTTTTTCCTTGTAACAATTTAAGGTGGCTCTTCTATGCTGATCCGGAGTACAACACCTACGTAACGTCGTTAGTCCACTGGGCCTGGGGTCTTAATTATAAAGAGAATCTCCACGCCATAGATGACCAAGTAAAGACACAAAAACTCTCTCTCTCTCTCTCTCTCTCTCTCTCTCTCTCTCTCTCTCTCTCTCTCTCTCTCTCTCTCTCTCTCTCTCGCTCTACTTGTCTTATAATCTAAGAACTTGAGGAAAGAGAGAAAGCAGCAAGAAGCCAGTAGGCCTACGTGTGGCAACTCCAGCATAAAACTTACCAGAGTGCTTCCACCAGTCATCTCTGTCCATAAAGTGATGTTATATTTTGAAGCTTCGTATTGCCTCGGCACTAACAACCTAATTATTGAGTCTATTTACGTCACTTATTACTCCATTTGAGAAAAAATAAATAAAATTATATATATATATATATATATATATATATATATATATATATATATATATATATATATATATATATATATATATATATATATATATATATATATATATATATATATATATATATATATATATATATATATATATATATATATATATATAAATTTTTTTTTCAAATTTAACTTTATCAGGCTTATCCCCATTAATTATAGTCATACGTCTAAGGGATTTTGTTTACATCATCCTTGTTATATGCTTATGCCACATAAATATCTCTATCAGTTCCCCTCTTAAGTTGAAGTGTGTCTCTAGTTCAAACCGTGTTGAGAGAAGCCTCAGTATCTATTTCACCACATCGGTACGCATGTTAACATTGCTCCTTTACGAGTACAACACAATGCTCAATTTAACATTTTCTTCTAAAATCGGTATTATCAATTGAGTTTAATAATCACTGTCATGATTATCAACTTTATACTTACGCACTTTTCAAACAAAACCTTCTCTAAAGAGCCTTCAGTATTATTGCAATGGTTCATTTTCTTATCCCTCCACCAAAGATATATTCTCTAAAGTGTTTGTGTGTTGATTTTCAACGCGTTGCTTACTCCGTGCAGATATCGTCTTTGAGGTACGCCGGCAGCCAATCGAATTGTAACGAGGCCGGGTATAACCTCTACGAGGGAGAAATGTTCACGAAGAAGGATCTGTACCAGACCAACGACATTCCGGACCTGTCGCAATTCCATCAAGATGTTAAGTCTGTCATTATTATTGGACAAAGCTCTTGGACATTCTGCGAGTAAGTCTGAGAAAAACTAAGAAGGAGGAGGAGGAGGAGGAGGAGGAGGAGGAGGAGGAGGAGGAGGAGGAGGAGGAGGAGGGAGAGGAGGAATACAATACAAAAGAATACAAAGGAATACAAAGGAAAGCCAAACAGCAGCAGACCTTTTGGTTCTTGCAAGGCTGTTTGGTAACTACTTCTATCTAGCTACAGGGAAGAGAGACAAAACAGTATAGCAGAAGGCTCCATAGTAGAAGGAGAAGGAGGAGGAGGAGGAGGAGGAGGAGGAGGAGGAGGAGGAGGAGGAGGAGGAGGAGGAGGAGGAGGCGGAAGAGGGGGAGGAGAAAGAGGAGGACACTGTTGCAGGAGTAAAAAGGTCACATACAGAATTGCGTAATAGAAAAGTGTAAACAGAGACTGAATGCATCATGGATAGTTCAGTGATGAAAAGCAATTTGTTTGCAAGAAAATGTTGAGGAAGAACATGTATTCACTAAAATTTTCTGGGATGCTCCATTCTAGCTCCTGCAGTAGAACTATGAGGTGCTGAGAGTTCGGAGATGGGGATTGGCGGAAAGGAAGTAGGATTTAGGATGTAGGTGTTAAACGGAAGAAGTTGTCAGTCAGAAGATGGCAAACACGAGTTCTGAGAAAGAAGTGTGGAGTTAAAAAGAAGGCGTTTACGAGGATGGGGGCCAGTTGAGGGAAATGACTTTGCAGTTAAGGTGAAGGGAAGCAGAGGGAAGGAGGAAAGAGACTGTTATTAAGAGAGAGAGAGAAAGAGAGTTAAGAGAAAGAAGTTGGTCTAAAGTGTAAACAATCCACTAACGAAATGCAGCTTTGTTAGTAAAGATGAGAGAGAGAGAGAGAGAGAGAGAGAGAGAGAGAGAGAGAGAGAGAGAGAGAGAGAGAGAGAGAGAGAGACTATATGTTCACACTATTTTCTCCACATCGAAAATAATTTTTTTTGTTTACTCCTCACTCACGCAGACAAGCTAACTACAATGGGAGGTGTGTTTGTCTGAGCGCTGAACTGCACGACTCGGATTACTTGAGCAGACTGGATGTAGGATTTTATCAACGTGTAAGTGTGCGCCTATAACCAGTTTGCTGTTTCCTTTTTTTTTTTTTTCTACGTTTTAAGTAAGAAAGGCTCTGACCAAAGAAAAAAAAAGTGAAGAAATTAAAGAAAAAAAAAAGGCCACGGAGATGCTAGTTCCTAAAGGAGATAGATAAAAAGATTATTCAGAATTGAAGGAAAAGCGTCTTGAAACCTCCTTCTTAAAAATATTCACATCAAAGTTTGGGAGAAATGCAGAAGCGGGCAGGGTGTTCCAGTTTGAGACGTGATAACATGAGTCACAACAATACATACCTGATATATTTCATGGCTTACATTATTTATTATTTCTTGGTATTTGAGCAGTCAGTCTAAGGGGAGCAATAACGGAATGCTTGATTTTAGTTATTCAAGATTTTATCTAATCCTTTGTCTATTCTGTTTTCAATGAAGGGAGAAATGTAAAAACAATTATCTATTTCAGATATCGGATCTTTACTTATACAACGTGAAGTCGGTAAGGAAGGGGTGTTACTAAAGCTGGGCACGCCACCGCATCCCGTCTACAGGAACAAGACAGCAGCGTGCACAAGACTCTCTCGTCCCTTCCTCACCAACAAAGAAAGAAACCCATCATGTTAGAGGTATTTAATATCTAAGTAATTCTTACAATCATCAAGAAGAAAGAAACATCGTCAAGGTAGAGAAAGATAGTAATTACACAATTCTTACAACGTTATAAAATATCCTGTCCTCTGTTAACCTTTCCAGTCACACTAATCATTATCAAGGCTGAAGATGTCATATTTCCACATGATCTTCCAGAGAGGATGAATATTTTCATTGATTCCTGCAAACTCGACCGTCTTTATCAAAACAGTGTGAAACAATCGGATGACACACTTCTTAAATAAAAATAATAATTTTGATGAGTGTGTCATTCAAAACAGCTCGTCGTCTTCAATGAAAACGGGAATTTTAAGCGATAACTTTGAGGTACCCACATCTTACTCATAACCAGTGGTTTTACAGTATGGTACACATACACCCAGGTAAACATATATAATAACGTGATTACACACATACATACATAGTAACGTAGTTACATACACATATATGCATATACATACAGACAGACAGACACAGAGACAAAAAGACAGACAGACAGACAGACATCAACACACACACACACACACACACACACACACACACACACACACACACACACACACACACACACACACACACACACACACACACACACACACACACACATACATACACACACACACACACACACACACACACACACACACACACACACACACACACACACACACAAAATTGGATAAGAGAGAGAGAGAGAGAGAGAGAGAGAGAGAGAGAGAGAGAGAGAGAGAGAGAGAGAGAGAGAGAGAGAGAGAGAGAGAGAGAGAGAGAACGGTTGGGTGCGGGATGGAAGACAGGATTGAGGGGAGACTGTGTGCGTATATATATATATATATATATATATATATATATATATATATATATATATATATATATATATATATATATATATATATATATATATATATATATATATATATATATATATATATATATATATATATATATATATATATATATATATATATATATATATATATATATATATATATTAGCGCGCATATGTGTGTATGTGTGTGTGTGTGTGTGTGTGTGTGAATGTGTGTGTGGACGGAGGCGTGACATGACCTCCACGTGGACGGTCGCCACAAGCCAGGCGGGACGAGGAGCTAACTAGATGCTAAGCAGGCGCGGCGAGCCCCTACACACTCCATTACGGGTAACGACAAAAGCTTTCAGATTTGCTAATTTGCAGAGATTGAATTCGCACTATACCTAATGGGGGTTTTTAACCTGTAAATACTGGAAATGGCTCACTTACGGAGCACAGGCAAGTGGAGCTTACGAGTTATTATTATTTTCATTATCATCTATTATAATTTCTTCTTACCGAAGAAATTTTAGCAAAAAAAAAAAAAAAAAGACTACAAATAAATAAAATACATAGTCTTTTATTGTTATACAAATGCACCACATAGCTTACGATACAAAGGATACTGCACAAAAACCCTCATAATCCGGAAGTCTTTTATTCTATCATTAAATACACACAGTCAGCTTGAGTGTGCAGTGTCATGAGCGATGGCGTCACTGGCCGCGCGCCATGTACCAGTGCCTCATGTTGGCAAGTGTTGCCGCCAGCGCAGGGCCACGTCAGGGCCATGAGGCGCGGCGCTATACTCGTACACTGACAAGCAGGTGTCCGCGTGTCCGCATGGTTACTTTAAGACCAAGTGTAATCTTAGCTGAGGGTGACAACCAGCCATTGACATTTAATTGATGAACAGTTTTTTTTTTTTTTCATCAGAACACGAATAGAATTTTGTTTAATACTTTCTTTTAACTTTCTCATCAACCTCATTATCATAATAATCAACTTTCCCGGAAAGAACAAAAGCCGAATAGAAAGATCAAGCTCGCGCGCGTACACACACACACACACACACACACACACACACACACACATTACTCCTAACATTCGCTTGTTTGTTATTACTTTTTCACTCTCTTGCTCCTTCACCTGACCGTGGATGCAGAAACTGTGAATGTATTCTGTCTGTTTATCGCTCGCATTTTTCTTTTATCTTTCCCTCTGTGCTTGTTTTCAACCTTACTTCCCGTCCGTCTCATCTTTATATAAATTTGTTTATCCTTGTTTCTGCATCTTACTTAGTCTGTCTATGTATCTGTCTATTTCTGTCTGTCTGTCTAACGTTTATCCGCCTCTCTCTCTCTCTCTCTCTCTCTCTCTCTCTCTCTCTCTCTCTCTCTCTCTCTCTCTCTCTCTGTCGAAGGTTTGGGCTGCCCAGAAACAGTCCATTACTTTGTTTTCCCCTCGCGCGCAGCTCCCGGGCAAAAATAGCCTACATATTAATTAACTTCCGAACAAGGAAAAGGAAAAGTGGCTAATGCTTTGGAGTGAATTTATGAAATGTTGCACACGGCGTACATGACCGAATTTTTCACGGATAATTAATTGGCTCTCATGCTAGTGGACGAGAAAGAGGCCCACGGAGAAAAACCGAGTGGGAGTGATACACACACACACACACACACACACACACACACACACACACACACACAAACACATTTACACATCTAAGTATGAGAGCAGCTATAAATTTCTATATATTTAACTCGTATATCTATGTAAAAGCGCAGGCTCATACATACGCACATACATCCACTTTTTTTTTCCATATTCAACATCTTGCCTGGCTATTAACCCGACACACACACACACACACACACACACACACACACACACACACACACACAAATCACTCTCCATCACTCCCTTCCTCCGCCCACCGCACTCTAATATAAGACCCAACCTAAAATTATGCAAAATCTATTAACATAAGACCGAGAAAGGAAGAAAACAACACACTCAGCGCTGCCCGTCAAGGTCCAAGTGACGTGTAGGAGGTTTGGACTTACAGCCCCGCCTCGCTTAGCCACGCCCAGACCCTACCCCGCCCGAAACGTCCCCCTCCCTACCCTGCCTGCCACGCCCCGACACTGGCTGTGGGCTTGAACCAGTCAGTTTGGATGCATGTGCGTTCGTTCGCCTGTCAGTTTGTGTCTGTTTGCCGTGAAAAAATGCTCGAAAATTAATTACCTGAGCCTTGTCCGAGTCTAAAACCTTCCCCAAATATCAAAATTAAGAGATGTGCTTCGTGCAGGCCGTGGCGTTCTCCCGCAGGCCAACTCCGGATGATGTGGCGTCCGTCCTTGATCTTTAGGAGACTCGCTATTACGGGTCATGGTGCATATGCTTATAAGCTGCACTTTAAGCTCCACTTCTCTATTGGTTTTTAATAGTGAGACGCTGCCTGACTAGGGTATTTAAAGCAGACTCGGTCATAGTCTTACCTTCACTGAAGTTTGCCATATATTTACCTCTGATTTTTTTTTTTTGTAGTTGCTGTAGTCATTCTTAGCGTGTACAGGTATTTATATATGTTATTTATATTAATGCTTATTATAAAGAGATGTGATAATACTCAACAGGTGAAATCATTGCTTTCTTCTTTCATATATCTGTTCGTGTGTGTGTGTTTGTGTGTGTGTGTGTGTGTGTGTGTGTGTGTGTGTGTGTGTGTGTGTGTGTGTGTAATACATATACATATGCTAAGCAAGGAGATTGGCCCATCACCACCACCACAATTACTACCACGCTCACACCCACCCACCACCACCACCACCACCACTACTGCCCTCCCTCTCGCTCGCTGTAATACTTCGGTTGTTGTACTGACTCACCTTCTACATGCTGCATTTCCTGACCTGGTTTTCATTTATTTCGTTGCCTCACTCGTATCAGGCCTAAAGTCCATGAGATTAATGAGGATTGTGCTAATGAGGATTTGTCCATCTCAATCATAAGGGTATAAACAGCATTTTCCGTCTGAACATGAACAAGAAAGTCGCTCATTTAAATCATATGTGTGCGCTGTAGAAAATTATGTAAACTTTTCAACACAGAGCAACGAAAATGTAAAGGATATTTAAATGATTAAGACCTTAAAAATTATCACCACCACCACCACCACCACCGCCACCACCATCATCACCGCCACTACCACAACCACCACTCACATCATCAAGAACAACAGCAACAACAACAGAAACACCAACAACAACAGGAACACTATCAACAACAACAGCAACAGTAACAACACCACCACCACTACCACCACCACCACCAACAACAACAAACAAACAAACAAACAATCAAACAAACACACTAACTAATTGACTAACAAAATAACCAGCAACTAACCAACTGACTCACGCACTCATTTACTCATTCAGTCACTTATTATCTATGTGACTAACTAACTGACAAAACAACAACGAGGAAGAGAAAGACAAAGCCAAAACGAGCAACAACGTAAACAGAAACATGGCTCAGAATTCCACTCTGCTCCTATAATTCCTCCTACTACCCTACTTGAAAACAGCAGCGAGAGCAACAAACGAAAAAAAAAAAATAAATAATAAACAAATAAATAAATAAATAAGAGGTAATAATAACATATATGTATTTTAATATAAATAGCGGCTTGCTGGTGCACGTCGAGGGAGGATGCCAAGGGAAAAATACAGAACAAAGGAGTCTAATTTAAAGTGGAAAAAAGTAACAACTCGAAAGAACTGAATGAACTCCCCGCCACAAACGCGGTATCTTCACACACACACTCACCTTTCGCTCACATTGACCTCTCTCTCTCTCTCTCTCTCTCTCTCTCTCTCTCTCTCTCTCTCTCTCTTGCTGGGGTGATCTTTTGGTGAGGTAGTTTTGCCTGGTGTTTTTATTCGTACTTCGTATATTTACATCTCTTACGTAACTAAGGCTATAGCATCATAATTGTAATACTAATGGTAGTAGTAGTAGTAGTAGTAGTAGTAGTAGTAGTAAAAGTAGAAGTAGTAGTAAGAGTAGTAAGAGTAGTAGTAGCAGTAGTAGTAGTAGTAGTAGTAGTAGTAGTAGTAGTAGTAGTAGTAGTAAGAGTAGTAAGAGTAGTAGTAGTAGTAGTAGTAGTAGTAATAGCAGTAATAGTAGTAATAGTAAGAATAATAATGATGATAATTGATGGTAACAATAATAATAATAATAATAATAATAATAATAATAATAATAATAATAATAATAATAATAATAATAATAATAATAATAATAACAACAACAACAATAACAACAACAACAACAACAACAACAGCAACAACAACAACAACAACAGCAATAACGACAACAACAACAACAACAACAACAACAACAACAACAACAACAACAACAACCACAACAACAATAAATAATAATAATAATAATAATGATAATGGTAATACAAAAAAAACAACAACAATAATAATAATAATAACACCACCATATACCATGACCTTCTACCATCACTATTTCTCAAGCGTCAGGAAATTTGCACCATATGTGAGTCTTCTTCAGTTATCCCTGTTCGTTGCATCTACGTCTGCTGCTCCCGTTCTTTGCAACACACACCAAACCCGTCTCTCTCTCTCTCTCCATCCCGCTCTGTGTTTCCCCCTCGATATTCTTCCCTCAACAGGTGTTTAAGTATCCAGAACTGTACACAATATAGGGCGTATGGATCATGCACGGAGGAGTAAACCAAATCTTGCTCACACCGTAATACTGGATGAAAGAGAACCAGATTTTTGAGGAACTCGATATAACTCATCATTCTAGTGTGAACGGTTATTCTTCCGCACAGGTTATTAGATATTGATTGTGTGTGCTCGATGCTTACATTTTATCAACGTGCTTTTTTCTTTTTATTTTATGACTGAATGACACTAGTATATTATAAGGGCTTCTTTTCAACGTAATGCATCTATACTGTACACGTGTTTAGCTGTCTGTCAATGCGGAAGTGCCAAACGAGTCTGTCTAAGATGAACGGGTTGAATAGAAGAATAAAAAATAATAATAATAATAATAATTAATTAATTAAAAAATTCCTCGAAATATGGAAAAGTTAGAAGTGCATTTACATCACGCACACGAGTCTTGTTCACCTCCTGATCCCACGTGTCATTGGGTTATGGAGAGCTGAGGTGAACAATACTCGTAATTCACCCTCCCCTTGCCTCTCCTCCCTTCCAACTCCTCTCCCTCCCTCCAGCGCTTCCACCCGCCTTGTCCCTCGCCATATCTAGCGTAACTAAGGCAGTTCTTGCTCCCCTGCTGATGACAAATAATCCAGTGACGAATAAATTATTGTCTTTCCCGCGGGCGTCGCGCATTGCACGCTGCAAGAGCGTCTGGAAGTGGCCAGTCGTCTCTATTCATTGCATTTAAAAAGTAATCGCAACTTTATCTATGAGAACGTTGAAATGAATACTGTCCGAGCAAACAGCAATATGTGTTTATTATCATAAGGTGCACCAGAACTATATTCCGACTTACGTAACGTATTACTTATAAAGTTGTTTTTTTTTCAAAATTTATGAAAAATAATAGAATTCCAGATGTCACGCGGACGGAAGCACCTTAATAAAGATAGAGATTAGTGCAACACGCCATAGTCCGCTCTAGCATATTTACACCGGAAACTTTTTGAAGTCACGATAAGCTCTAGTTTCAGAGAGGACTTTATATTCCAAGTCAACGGTATGTCAGATATTATATATTTTATTGACGTCTGCGCATGAGCACATCAGCCCACAGGAGTGCGCCGACACACACACACACACACACACACACACACACACACACACTACATAAAATCGAAGGCTATCACTCGTGCCATCAAATACCGACATGATACACAACATTCTCTGACCGCCAGATTCAGAGCCAGTCCTCCACCTGTTGTCGTGAATCTCAGCCTTGTTTTCCTCACCTTACTCCTCCACGCGGTCTGCCTCCTCCTGGATCTGTAGGTGTAGAAAAAAAAAAAAAAACAAGAGTTAGATACTACACATACACCCACACCCGCATACATTATTATTATTATTATTATTATTATTATTATTATTATTATTATTATTATTATTATTGTTATTATTATCATCATCATCATCATTATCATCACTATTAGTAGTATCAGCAGCAGTAGCAAAAATATGAATAGTTATAGTAGTAGCAGCAGTAGCAGTATCACCAGTAGTACTAAATGTAGCAATTATTCTCTTTGCTGTTGGTGCCTGAAGAAAATCACAAATATACTCCTGTTTAAAAGCCCATCTCCGTTTCCCTGCTTCCCTGCCCGTGTGTCACCACCTCTTTCAGTCAGCCTGCCTGTCTATCCATCCACCGAGTCCTCAGTCAATTTCGATCCGCCGCATCTCTGACAGGCTACGTCGCATTATGGATTTATGTATATGTAAATATGTCGTGTTGTCCGGGTGGAAAAAAAAAAATGCACCAAAAGAGAAGAATCGCCTATGAATAGACGCGCTGAGTGGAATTCACGGGCAGGCTGTTGGGCGGCCGGAGCGATATAAATGTTCACAAGCCGGATGAACATTTTTTGAGTAATACGTAAAGATTAAGCGACAGCAACAAATACTCAGATAACAGGATCACCGCCAGTTGTCGATATAGCCCGGCGATCACGGACGGGTCCACGTGTTTTTCTCTGGACGTTTGCTGTGTGTGTGTGAGTGTGTGTGTGTGTGTGTGTGTGTGTGTGTGTGTGTGTGTGTGGTGTGTGTGTGTGTTCACTTAGACGGCGTCCTCTGCAGCTTGGATTTTTTAATATCTTATCTTTTTCCTCGGTCTTTTTTGTGTGTGTCTTTTGTATCAGTGAATCTCTGTACTCATTTTTTCTTTTCCTTCTGTGGATATGAAGGTTCTGTTGCTGGTCAGTAAACGCACGTGGACAACTAAAACACACACACACACACACACACACACACACACACACACATACACACACACACAAGCGAGCGTCTCCGGTAAAAATGAATGAATAAATAAATAAAACAAAGATCATCCAGATACCGTTGACCTGGATCGCTTTTGCACCAGCACAGGTTAAATCGCGTCATACTGAATTACTCCGCCAGGGGGCTCCTCTCCTCGCGATACCTGTTGGTTGGTTTGTTTGTAGGTGTGTGTGTGTGTGTGTGTCTTGCTGATGCTTCTGTTATTTCCCGAGTAACAGCGCTGAGGGTTTTACGTTATCATTATTTAGTTTTCATGAGTTTCAAGAGTTTCTGCTTTCTGTTTCTCCTCCCTTCTTTTACTTTTGAATATCGTTGATTTGTATGTTTTCTGGTATTTTTCTTATTTAGTTGATGTATGATGTATTTAGTTATGTGTGTTAATTAAAGGTCTGTACTATATGCTAGCTTTGCGATCATTACATTGTACTTCATTCCTCCGCCTCCTATTCTTCTTCCTCCTTCTCCTTCTCTAGCCTTCTGACAGCATATATTAGTAACATGTGAGTACATAATGAAGAAATAGGCGCATGTTGTTCCCTACTTAAGAGGACAAGGTATTTGAAGGTAAAGCGAGTATATGTTACAAGTGGGCAGTTTATACACATACGTATAGAAACACACAGACCATGAAGAGGAAAAAGAAAAGAAGAAAAAAGAGCATCCCACGAAAATTATCACGGCTCTTTCTCTTTCCGTCACTGAAGGTAAAAGTCATCGGTAGGAGTAGCAAAACTTGTTTACAAATTCCAATACGGGACAGAAAAATATTGAGTTAAATGACTTTGAGATGGTCGTTTCTGGCGACTTTTTCCCGCCTAAACTCTGAAACAACGCCAACATTAGACAAAAACTGGCCAAAAACACAACTTGCACAGCTCCCATGGGAAAGTCCACAGTCCACCACAGTGCGTGAGAATAAGATGTTATGCCACAAGTACTTAAGGTTCAGAATGACTCGTTCCGCTACCATCCACTCGTTCCAAGTTGCGACGTTAACTAAGAGAGATAAAAACACCGCAGCGGGGAGTAGGAAATAAAAACAAGAATAAAAGGGAAATACGATGACTAGTGCAAGGTTCGCCTCTGCCGTGTCCGACCAGACGGGTGCACTGACTTCCCCCAATGAATGTCTCCACCGTGCGGTAATTTCTCGTGCACTCATTATTATTTCAGCGTCACAGCTTCCTCACAGAATCAGCACAACAATATTGCGGATGAAAAGCAGCCTCGCGGGTCACATAGCGCTGCTCATTCCCCTCCCCGCATCCATGCTTTAAATCCTGCTACTGTTGCGAGATACAGATTGATTCAGAGAACAGGAACAAGGTGGTGTTAACCTTTCCTATAACGAGGACACTCCAATGCAGCGTCTTTCTGCGAAACCTTAGCATCAGTGAACACAATACCAACAAAACTACGATAGTCTCCCATGTGGCTTTAAATTACATTTGTCATTACTACTTACAGTATGTCTGTCTTTCTGTCTATTTATCTGTCTGGCTGTCTATGACTTTGTGAGATTTTGATTCTGTCGTGTGTATGTGTGTGTGTGTGTGTGTGTGTGTGTGTGTGTGTGTGTGTGTGTGTGTGTGTGTGTATACGCGCGCGTTCATCTGTGCCTGTGTCTGTGCAAGCGTCCACCTGTCTCCAAGCATGTGTGTGTGTGTGTGTGTGTGTGTGTGTGTGTGTGTGTGTGTGTGTGTGTGTGTGTGTGTGTGTGTGTGTGTGTGTGTAGATGCATGTGTCCTTCAGAGTACACGCATGTCTGAAAACCCTTTTTCATATTTCCGAATTCAGGAGATTCCAAAGAGCCCCACATTAATTCCTGCTTCTCTGATGTGATCACATTTTCTTGTCGGAATTTAGGAACGTCGGAGACCTTGAAATTTTAATTAGTATCCTGCCGTGGCGACGCGCAGCAATATTTCCCTCTCTTTAGTCCGCTTGACAACAAGAAAATACTT
>NC_087162.1:1355000-1357500 GCF_035594125.1 Scylla paramamosain | reverse complement strand
TGTGTACAAACTTGTGTGTTAATTCCCACTGATATCTATCACCATAAACTACCCTCCAACACACAACAAGTACTATATTACAACATCATTACAGTGAAAGAGACAAAGAGAGAGACTCACACACCATAAACAAAAACATCGTAATAACATCAGTAATCTCATAAGGAAGAACAGGTATCACAAACACGAATGGACACCTGAGAATGGACAGTGCAGGAAGAAGACGAGGAAGGAGCGGGAATAAAGCAAGGGGTGGCTAGGTGGGTCCCTTCACACGACCCTTTACTATGAGGCAGGAGGTGGAGAGAAGAGCTACTCGGGAAGGAGATATTCTTACGCGTCCATGCAAGGTGACGAGGGAGGAAGGAGCGTGGTCCGTCTCCATTACATTACGTGCCTTCCTTCTCTCTGCTTTCACACGTACACTGATTAGGGAAAGGGGTTTGATGGTATACTGAATCTATCGCTGTTTCTCTCTTTGTGTCTTTCTGTTTATCTTTAAAGTTTCTGTTTCTCTATATTATGTCTTTTTGTTTGTTTTGTTTGCCTGTTTGTCATATGTCGGTAAGTCTGTGTTTGTCATTCTCTCTCTCTCTCTCTTTCTCTCTCTCTCTCTCTCTCTCTCTCTCTCTCTCTCTCTCTCTCTCTCTCTCTCTCTCTCTCTCTCTCTCTTTTACACTCGTACTCACACACACACACACACACACCACACACACACACACACACACCACATGAGTTACGAGGCAAGTGACCTGTGGGAATGATGAAAGATGTAAAGAGAGTAATTAATTAACATCTAAACACCTCGACGAATATTTTTATGGTAAAGGTAAGAAAATAAGACTGTTTTTACAGTGATATAAATTTAAATTATATCACTAACTCAAATTCCATTTATTATTACTATTACTATCATTATTATTGTTGGTGTTATTATTATTATTATTATTATTATTATTATTATTATTATTATTATTATTATTATTGTTATTACTATTATTATTATTATTATTATTATTATTATTATTATTATTATTATTATTATTATTGTTGTTGTTGTTGTTATCATTATTATTATAAGTACTATTATTGTTATTATAGCTACTGCCGCTGTTACTACTATTGCTACTACTACTAGTACTACTCTTTATATTATTATCATTATTGTTATTGTTATTATTATTATTATCATTATTATTATTATTATTATTATTATTATTATTATTATTATTATTATTATTATTATCATCATCATCATCATTATTATTGTCATCATCATCATCAACAATAGTAGTAGTAGTAGTAGTAGTAGTAGTAGTAGTACAAGTACTAGTAGTAGTAGTAGTAGTTAGTAGTAGTAGTAGTAGTAGTAGTAGCAGTAGCAGTAGTAGCAGTAACAGTAGCAATAGTAGTAGTAGTAGTAGTAGTAGTAGTAGTAGTAGTAGTAGTAGTAGTAGCAGTAGCAGTAGTAGCAGTAACAGTAGCAATAGTAGTAGTAGTAGTAGTAGTAGTAGTAGTAGTAGTAGTAGTAGTAGTATTAGTTTGTTGTTGTTGTTGTTGTTGTAATATGCAGTTGTACTACACGATGATGATGATGATGATGATGATGATGATGATGATGATGATGATGATGATGGTGATGATGATGATGATGATAGTTGCATATATGACGAATACAACAGCAGCAGCAGCAGCAGCAACAACAATCAACAGCAACAGCAACAACAACAACTACAACAACAACAACAACTGAAGTATTCTCGATAGAAAACAGCAAGATCGCCATCGCCACCAGCAACATCAACAGCAAAGACGACAGCAACAACAAGCGTGGTAGCAGCATACCTATGTACTGTACACCTCCCACATTATACACCGATAGCTTACTCATAGTGTCGTACTTGCTGCGTCTTGCCTCACTACACTGGAGGACTGGACAAGCAAACACCTCAAAAAAAGACATCATCGGCGAACGGCGGGTACAAAGGAGCTGATCCCTTGGCAGTGGCTAATTAATTACGAAGATGGAGTGGACGCCCCTCCGCCTCCGTTCTAAAGATCTGAGGCTCTGCGCTCTCCTAAGACATGGAGCTTCCAGAAGAAACCAGGGCATTAAGGAAATGAAAACATAAATCAACGGTGTTTCCAGTGGCAGTCAGTGGGCGCCAAACGCTCGAAGCCTAGAGAATGCACAGGTGACGAGGAGGATGTCGCCAGGTGGAGAGTCTTCCTCGGGGTACTGTAACAAAGTGGAGTTTATACTAAGACTAATGTTTTTACGCCAGACGGTAGAGTGAGATAAGGATTTTTGTGAAGTTTTTTCCCTTGTTGGATGAATAAGTGGGAACTCAGTGTAATGAATTATTAGAGAGGTGAACACGTCAGCAGAACAGTGAGGGAAGTAATTTGAAACAAAGATTCCTTAAAACTGACATGAAAGAAGACTGACGAGACAACCTTACAAGTATTTTATTTTCCCTATATATAAACTACAACACGT
>NC_087162.1:1340000-1350000 GCF_035594125.1 Scylla paramamosain | reverse complement strand
GGTTTAGAGCTGCCACTCCGTTTTGTGGGTCATTAATCAGTGCTAACTGCCCTGCGGCGTCCCTGGCACCCGCTCGTCTCTCCGCCTTCTTCTGCCTCGCCTAGCGGTGGCACTCTCCTCTCACTTGTCTTAACACTTTGAGTCACTTTTTCTTCCAACGTGTGTCTAGTACAGTCACTCCCATCTGTCTTGAGCAAGTTTTAAAATGCACCACAACAGGGAATGGAAATGTCTAGCCACATAAGTGATATCATTTGGTGTCTCCTCGCCGGTAGTAATGTCTTTTAGTGCCCTCGTGGATGTGAAAGGGCTTTTGGTGAATATTCTCTCTCTCTCTCTCTCTCTCTCTCTCCTTCTCTCTCTCTCTCTCTCCTCTCTCTCTCTCCTCTCTCTCTCTCACTCTCTCTCTCTGGTGACATTCTTATGTAAATTCACCTTTAGAATCCGCAAATGTATACATCAGCATTCTAGGAAAAATAGTATTACGGGCTTACATGATCATTTATTTCATACGCATCTATTATTTAGTTGATGCCTATGGAAAAGATTGCCGTGCGTGTATGTAAACCAAGAGTAAGTGACGGAGCGAAGTTTCTGGGAAGCCAATCGGTCGTCAGAATGTGTAAGATACGAGAGAGCTGTACGTAGTAGAGACAACAGAAATTCTGAGGAAAATGGCAAGACTGAAGTGATGAGAATGGGAAAGAAATGATGGTTTTTATTAAGATGTATACGCTGATGAATCGAAATAAACTAAACGAGGAGAAAACCGAAGAAAGTGGAGAGATGGAAGAGGATAAAACAGAACGATTCTATCAAGACGCAATTCTGGTCAAACAAAGTAAGCTAAACGAGAAAACGACACGAGGCAGAATAATATTATAGAGAGAGGGAGAATGATTATTATACCTTAGTCATATCGAAGAGACATGTAAATATGGCAGGAAATGAGAGGTAGAAATAGCGTGAAAAGAAGCTTTACACGAGAAGAAACCAGTGACAAAAAAACAAAACGAACGGAAGGTGGAGCGTGAGTGAAGTGAAAAATGAGAGGAAACAGATGAGAAAATGAGGAAGGCGAAGGGGATTAAAAGAAAAGGGGAGGAGAAATTTATGACAGACGCACAAGAGAAAGGGAAATGAGGGATAATCAAGAAAGTAAAGCAAAAATAAGATAAAAAAAAAACACATAAAGGGGAAGGGGAAGTACTGATATCAACGGGGGACCTGGGAACGTATGGAAAATATATGAGGGATAGTCAGAGAGGACATGAAGGTTAGACGAGCCGAGTGTGCGACGGAAGCGAGGCAAGGGAGAGGAAGCGGAGTGGTGTGGGGATGATGCTAGAGGGAGGAGGAAGGAGAGAAAACACCCTGAATGGAAAGGGGGAAGGAAAAGGAATTATGGAAGAGAGAGAGAGAGAGAGAGAGAGAGAGAGAGAGGAGAGAGAGAGAGAGAGAGAGAGAGGAGAGAGAGAGAGAGAGAGAGAGAGAGAGTAAACTAGTGTGAGGGACAAGGGAAGAAGGGAGAAGGAGGAAGAAAGAGGGAAGGAGTGAATGAACGACAGAAGAAGTAGAGAGAGAAGAGGGTGTGAGGAGGAAGGAAAAGGAAAAGGAAGAAGGGAGAAGGAGGAGGAGAGGAGGAGGGAAGAAGGCGTGAGGGAGGAAGGTATTCGATGTGCTAATGACCTCCAGGGTTTTTTTTGCTTCGGTAATAATGAGGAAGATGAGGAAATGTGAAGGCGATGACGGAGATGTTATTGACTGGCTGGAGAGGGGAGGGAGCGGAGAGGGCTATTCCTGCTGCCTCTCGTCACGTCCTCAAGCTAAAGTTGGATGCTGTGATCGCTAAAGACTCCTGCTTTTTTGTTTTATTTATCGGCACAGTGGTTTGCATTAGGAGTAGAGATGAAGTGTGACGGTGGCGCTTCGATCCTCACCACGCCACCACACTCAATTAAGACTCGACGCACGTTTTAAAGTCACCGCAAAATTGGTTATTATATTGCGGGACTGAGTGCGGTTTTATGTGTCAGTAAATGCAATGTGCGGCGCGGGACAAACTTGGCGGGGCTCCATACGGTGAATAATTTGAGGTATAATTAAAGACACAACATCTGTCACAGGGCAATTAATATCCATACGCCGTACACGTGGCCCTCGTGTTACTCTCTTTGTTTGCTTGGATATCAGCGTGTAAATGGAGACACGGATATCCACACACACACACACACACACACACACACACACACACACACACACACACACACACACACATACATACACACACACACACACACACACACACACACACACACACACACACACACACACACACACACACACACACACTCACACAGGCACATTTATAACCCTCACGGTACATAAAGCACCTACACACTTATCTTGCGAACACTAGATCACTTGGTGCTCTCACCACATGTTCTCCGCTCGCCCCTCTGTGATTAACTCGCCACTCCATCCCTGGTTTATGGAGTCGACATGAGGCCGGCCAAGACCAAGGCATCACCTGGACTTTAATTCGCAATTTACTCGTCGTTAAGGACGCGTCCAGTCAGGCGAGGGTGAGTGGGCAGGTTATATGCACCTTTTAGATCGCAATCTTAGTAAAAATGGGCCTCATTCTCTATTCATTTTGAGCCTCTCTTTTATAGCGAGTTAGCGGAGTATGAGGAGAGAAAAAAGTGACGCAGATAAAAGTGACGCTGATACGCGCCGATCTCACCGCTATTTTTTTCATCGCTCGGGATTTATGGCTGAAAGGAACGTATTGACGACACCGACGCTGAAAGGCGAGATCAAACAGTAATTAACGCATCTGCAACCCAGGCCACGAAACGGACGATGCTAAATGAAAACAGCTTCCTCGTCTCCGTCAAACTCAACCAGCTGTAAGCGGTCGCCGGGCCAACGCGATCAGGTCACATATTTCTTGGGCGCCTTAGCACGCTCTCTTCCCTACTGACGAAGGCCCCGCCAGGTGGTAATGCCCTCACCACCTTGGATAGAAACCATAATACTTGATTAAAATGCGCCTCAAATTGCCGTGTTTTCATTTGGTTTCTCCAGCGCATGCGCACATACGTCCCACACACACACACACTCACACACACACACACACACACACACACACACACACACACATGTGAACGCACGCACGCACACAAGAAAAATTAGAATGGGAGATGATCTATAAAACAAAGACTTCTCATAACTTTTCAAGGCCGCACAATGAAGCTTTTTGTCTGCATTCTATTTTACAGTCTTCCCATTCTCGGCTGCGAGCGAGCGGCAAGTGAAGCCTCTGATTCGATATCTAAAAGTCACACCTGTCTCTGTATAGACGACTTTAGGACAACAAAGGTGGCTTTACTAAGAAAAACAGATATAAAAGATAAATATGTCAACACTACACACATATATGCTCTCTCTCTCTCTCTCACTCTCTCTCTCTCTCTCGTCTCTCTCTCTCTCTCTCTCTCTCTCTCTCTCTCCTCTCTCCCTCCCTCTCTCTCTCCAGTACAAGAAGACAGCTTATATGCATTCCAATAATGTTCAGGGATGATGAGTTACGGCTGGCCGAGAGGTGGAACTGTCCTCAACCATATCGGAAGCAGCTGTCACCAGTCACCAGCCTCCTTCAGCTCAGCCTCTCTCCCCTGCATGCCACGCATCCTCCCTCCCCGCACGTCACTCCCCTCCTTCATTCACTTATCGCAAAGTTCTGTAATGTTCCCGTCACTTCACTAACTAAGAAATATAAAAATCACCAGCTTAATACTCAACAAGAAAAATCAAAACACGTTAACACGCATCGATAAAAATAAAAAAAAGAATAATAAATAATGCACATTTGACACTGACGTCATTCTAGCACCTACCGGGTGGCAGTTCCCTTGGGGCTTGTGACGCTGGACGTGTACCCTGGGCCATCAGGATACCTTGTTCTCGATGCTGCAGCGTGGTACAGGAGCAGCAGCGTGCCTACCTGTTGCGTCCCGTGCAGGAGTCGAGCTGGGCACCACACTGGACTGACTGGTCAACCATCTCGGACCCTACCCTGCAGTACCCCAGCTGCTCCGCGCCTCAACCTCCTCATTATGTGCTTTTTATATCTTATCTACTTATAACGACAGACATCTCCGTCTTCTGTGAGAGGAACTGTTAAGCAACCGTATGTCAAGCACAATGCACACTGGAGTTGAAGGCATATTAGACTCCTAAATTAATATTCGCGATAAAAGCTAAGCGGCATCCGTGGCTGACTGGAGACAGCGGTCAGGGGAGCATTGTTGATCTTGTTCCGTGGCATCACCCGCCCAAGGGGACACCAGCCGGCCTACCGTCAAACTGCATTACCACACCCATCATCCGCGTCTTACTCCTCGCCATTGCATCTCACCTGGTGGTTCATGTATTGCTCCTCACTGCCTGCACATCCTCGTTGCTCTGTTTGCAAGCCATAAACGTGGCACGCGTACATCTGGCAGGCATGGCATGTTGCAACCACCACTGCATGGGTACAGGTAGCCGCCGCGCCCCGCCAGAGGCACGATAATGTCCACCTTCTGCTCTTCACACTAACTGACTTAACTTATATCGTTCATACTGCTAAATGTACTCGTACTCAACAGGTTTATTACGCTAAAGTGTTATTAATTCATGTGTGTTTTCTAAATGTATTTTATTTACAAGTGTCCTATAGTGAATTCCAACAATGGGTGAGATATGGGGGATGAGGGGTGGCGGTAGGGCAGGGCAGCGATGCAAAGGCTGGGCTGGGGAAGGGGAGGGGAGGGTCGCAAAGGGCTGTAAGTGAACCTTTCTTGCCTGTCCACGAGGGGATGAAGGGATGGGAAGCTGCTCTAGGGACGCCCTGCACCACTACCTCTACCACCGCCACCGCCACCACCACCGCCACCAGCCTTCCATCATCACGTCACCACCACTGGAGTCTCTCTCTCATCATCTCATCGTTTCATCAAAGCCATAACCAAAATACTTTTTATTTGTGAGATCTATGGATCTATGGGAACCACTTCCACCCATAGAGGATATTCTTTTCATCTTAGTAATTATAATTCTACATCATCACAATCATCATTTTCATCATCATCATCATCATCATCATCATCATCATTGGTCTGTATCATTCCAGTGCCAGGAAAAGCCTTCCCCAATAGTTATGGGAGGCTTTATGTCACGTGCCACGCCATGCTTACTTAGGGCGCGTGAATAATAGTAAATAAATAAATAGATAAATAAAAGTATCTCACAAACGTATCAAACCAACTTGCCCGGATGTATGTATCTGTTACTTATCCGGTCAGTTATCTGTTCCAAACCTGTTTCCCACACAAAGCAGGGCAGATAAATGGAGAAAGAAAAACACGAACAGCATCACACCACAACTTAGTGGTATAAGCAGAAAAGAACAGTCTGTGACGAGACAGACAATCTCTGCTGATAAGTAGTACTTGCGTCAACAGCAGCTGCTGCTTAATAGCTGGTTAGAGAGCAATAACAGGAGGTGTAACAATGTAATCTGTCTACCGCAACACAATATTACACGTGCCTCTTACAGAGACGAGAGTTTCCGCTGTGAACGGTTGTCTTTCAAGGGTATCATCGCTCTCACACACAGATTTACAATAAAGAAGGAAATATCATGGGATACAAAAATACTTGGAGTTCTTAAGAAAGCGATCCACAGCATCCTGATGACACCTGAAGATTCCATCAAGAAATTTACATCTACAAGTGTGTGTGTGTGTGTGTGTGTGTGTGTGTGTGTGTGTGTGTGTGTGTGTGTGTGTGTGTGTGCGTGCTTGCTTGTGTGTGCGCGCGCGCGTGTGTGTGTGTGTGTGTGTGTGTGTGTGTGTGTGTGTGTGTGTGTGTGTGTGTGTGTGTGTGTGTGTGTGTGTGTGTGCATATGCGTGACTTATAAACAATCAAGATTTATGTGCTACTACTTTGTTTTTCCTCGTGTTATACAAGCAAGCGAGTCTGTCATTACGACGCAAAGGTGAGAATCAAGATGGAAATATGCAATGCTCATTTCTTGTCGGCTATTTAGGGATACATTTTTAAGAGAAGGAGAATGAAGACACAGTAATTGTTTTTAACATTACACTAACTAGCTTGTAAAAGTTTACGTTCAAGACTTCAGTACAATGTATAAGAATAGCAAAAGAAACTTGTTATTACTTTCTAATAAGTTCGCACGTGTTTATGCATAGTTCTCTCTCTCTCTCTCTCTCTCTCTCTCTCTCTCTCTCTCTCTCTCTCTCTCTCTCTCTCTCTCTCTCTCTCTCTCTCAGTCTCGATCACACATGAATTTCTCCTCAATGTTGTGAATAAATTAAGGAAGGCAACAGGTAGGCAGGTGAGAATCGCACCTGTCCCCTATCGCAGCACCCCCCGCTCCAGTCACACTCCGATCTCTTACTGCGACCTTCGTCTCACTCACTACCACCTTATCTCCCTCCTTTCTATTCACCTCTGCTACATCCACTCAGATAAGACGGCAATACGGGCGCTAGTTATAGAGGCACACGCAAACGGTACAGTACATAGGGAGGAGTTGCATTTTCGTTACATTTACTGTGGAGGAAGTGCATACATACGTGAGGCCACTGCTAACACGCACACTCCCACTCATCGGCAGTCCCACCATGTTACAAATATGCAAAAAGGACAAGCGTCGAGGGATAATTACAGGCGCAGTAAGGACTTCTCCGTCTCTCTTTCCCTCTGTTTCTCTCTCTCTCTCTCTCTCTCTCTCTCTCTCTCTCTCTCTCTCTCTCTCTCTCTCTCTCTCTCTCTCCCCCACGCTCGCTTTTCTTCCCCGCCTTGCATACACTCGGCTCAGCTGCTTCCGTGCATTCTCGCGACACGCCACCTGCATCTCATCATTGGCTTGATACAGATACTTGTTTTCTGACAGGATATTGTTCAGTTGATATGTATACACCGTTTTATATGCGTGTGTGTGTTTTTTTTTCCTAGTGTGTGTGTGTGTGTGTGTGTGTGTGTGTGTGTGTGTGTGTGTGTGTGTATTGAGGCAGATGTGTATTTGCTTTTGTCTCTCTATTTCTCTCTCTCTCTCTCTCTTGGTCTGTCTTTATGCCTGTCTGTCTGTGTGTGTTTGTCTATTTGTCTGTCTTTCTGTCAATTTGTCATTTTGTCTGTGGTATTCTGTTTATATCAATTAATTTGTCAGGTTGTTCATCTGTCTATCAATTTATCAATTTATTTTAAATTCTTTTGTTGTTTTATGTCTGTATCTCTCTCTCTCTCTCTCTCTCTCTCTCTCTCTCTCTCTCTCTCTCTCTCTCTCTCTCTCTCTCTCTCTCTCACACACACACACACACACACACACACACACACACTCACGAGGATATATAGCATGATCTTTGCCTGATAATAACGGCCAATAAGCATAAATAACATCTGGTGATTACCTGATAAGAAAAATATTGAACGAAACTGTGAAAATTTATTCCCGGTGTTCGGATGGTGGAGGAGGAGGCAGAGGTAGTGTTGGTGGTGGTAGTGATGGAAAGAGAGAGAGAGAGAGAGAGAGAGAGAGAGAGAGAGAGAGAGAGAGAGAGAGAGAGAGAGAGAGAGAGAGAGAGAGAGAGAGAGAGAGAGTCTGCAAAATTTATGCTACGACTACAATTATTACTACCTATACTACTACTACTACTACTACTACCACTACTACTACAACAACTACTACTACTACTACTACTACTACTTCTACTACTGTTACTACTACTACTACTACAACTTCTACTACTACTACTACCACCACCACCACCACCACCACCACCACCACCACCACCACCACTACAACACTCATTCATTCACACAAATCCATCACCACACATAACTCTTCCCTCCTTACAGGCTTCCCTTGAATCAGAGTTCACCCCCAGAACGAAGGCTAAAGTTCTAAGGCGCATCCAGCCAGCATATGGAGAAGCGACACACTTTAGCACAAGTATCGACTGGGCCACGCAAGTTCCACGCCTCGTACGCCAGAGCCCCTTATGGTAGCCCCTCCCTCTCTTCTCCCAACCAAGGTCCTCTCTCTCTCTCTCTCTCTCTCTCTCTCTCTCTCTCTCTCTCTCTCTCTCTCTCTCTCTCTCTCTCTCTCTCTGTGCTTCGCTTGCATAATACTACTTACACGGAACGTTTCCCAAAATTTTGCCCATCATAAAAGTGTCGATTGATACTGCATTTTCCTCAGGTGCGGAGACGATGGGAAGAGATAAACGCGAGTCTTTTGTTTGCGCGGTTGACGTGATAGTCGGGGCGAAAGAAGCTTGGAAGAGGCGGCATTGTGGGAAGTAATGGGAAAACGAGGCTATTGTGGCCTGGAGATGGAAGGCTGGAGAACAGGGAGCGGGGAAGGAGGAAAAGGGAAAGAGAGGAGAGGAGGGAGAGGAAGAGCTGCAGGCAAAAGGGAGGAGCTAGGGTGGTGGTATAAACAAGCACAGGGAGACAAAACAAGAGCTGACAAAAGTGAGGAAAAGGATGATACAAAGGGAGGAACTATATTAGCGTGGGTGAAAACGATGAAGGATGTAAAGGAGAGAGAGAGAGAGAGAAAAGGTGGTAGTGTGAATAAAAGTGGGTAAAAGGTAATGTGCATATAGGAACAAAGAAAAGTTATCCTCCCACAGGCACCTTACTTAACGGCCCAGGTGAGCTGAATGGAGGTAAAGAAAAGGTTATATAAGAGGTCTTATGGATTTTGGCAACGATTAAAGTCTCGGAACAATTCACCCACTGCTAGCGACCCGGATCCTGAGAGAGAGAGAGAGAGAGAGAGAGAGAGAGAGAGAGAGAGAGAGAGAGAGAGAGAGAGAGAGAGAGAGAGAGAGAGAGAGAGAGAGAGAGAGAGAGAGAGAGAGAGAGCTATCACTACTACTACTACTATTACTACTTCTAAAACAACAACAGCAGCAGCAGCAATAGCAACAGCATCAGCAACAACAACGACAACAACAACAACAACAACAACAACAACAACAGCAACAACAACAACTACTACTACTACTACTACTACTACTACTACTTCTACTACTACTACTACTACTACTACTACTACTACAACTACTACTACTACTACTTCTACTACTACTACTACTACTACTACTACTACAACTACTACAACAGTACCTCATATGATACAAATGAGATGGATAGCTTAAAATCTGCCATCAACAGTGTAATTTCTTGTCAGAAAAATAGTAATGAAAGTATACTCTTGATTACGCCTGATGAGGTGCGTCAAGCACTGCGGAGAGTGAGGCCTGGAAAGGGAGAAGGTGAGGGTGACCTGATGTCTGACCATCTCATACATGCTGGTGATGTGTTATACGGACACTTGTCTGTACTGTTTTCAGCCATGTTGAGGCACGGTTTCTCTCCCCACAGCATGATGAAAGGGGTTATGATACCGCTTCCTAAAGGTCGTTGGGCAAATCTTAATACCAGTGAAAATTACAGAGCGATTACTCTTAGTAGTTTGATGAGTAAAATACTGGATAATATTGTATTGATGAGAGAAAGGGATAAACTATTGACCAATGATTTGCAGTTTGGGTTCAAAGAAGGAACATCCTCTACTATGTGTACAGCAATGGTGAGAGAAACTGTGTCTTATTATGTATCTAAAGGTACAACTGTTTATGGGTTTACTTTAGATGCAAGCAAGGCTTTCGACAGAGTTAATTATTGCAAATTATTTGATATTCTATTGAAACGTAATGTATGTCCTCTTATATGTAGATTATTGTTAAACATGTACGTAAATCAAAAACTAAGCGTAAGATGGAATGACTTACTGTCTAGTACATTTGAAGTGAGTAATGGAGTCAAACAAGGTGGTGTGATCTCTCCTATACTGTATTGTGTTTATGTAGACGGGTTACTCACGGAATTGCGAGACTCTGGCGTTGGCTGCTAC
>NC_087162.1:1322500-1337500 GCF_035594125.1 Scylla paramamosain | reverse complement strand
TTATTTATTAATCCTTTATAGTGTCTATTAGCGGAAAAAACGGATTGGAATTATTTTCAAAACTGAGCAATGTAATGAAGAATTGCCTTCCCCGAACAGTAGCCCAGAGTAACGAGACGAAAAAAAAAAAAATAAATAAACAGGTTGAGGAAAAGAGAACAGAGACGTGGCTCCTCTTTCCCAACTTTTATGAGGGTTTTTATTTCCTTACTCAATACGAATGGCGTAAAAAAAGGTGTAATTCTGCTGTGCCCGCGTGCAGGAGTGGCCGGTGTGCTGGTGTGGATGTTCCTTGATGCCGAAGGTGTTATCATCAGCGGCGTGTTGCTTGATTCGATTACGCATTAATGGCTGTGAATTTTAGTATTTTTGTCTCTTTTGTCTGATTAATGTATAAAGTGAATCATTCGTATATGTGAGAGAGAGAGAGAGAGAGAGAGAGAGAGAGAGAGAGAGAGAGAGAGAGAGAGAGAGAGAGAGAGAGAGAGAGAGAGAGAGAGAGTAGCACACACTATCAAACAGACAAACCAACAAACACACAAACACTCAGATAGAGACTAAGACGATGACACAGAGAAAAAGAAAAACGTGGCAGGTGGAGTGGAGTAGAGTGGAGTGGAGTGGAGTGAGGGGGTGAGGGTGGGGATGGTGATGGCTGTTACTACTACATTTGTGTGTGTGTATGTTTGCCTCGACGAGCGCAAGTGTTTGTTCGTCATTTGCCCACAAACTTCCTCCTTTTGTTCTTGCACTCTCCCGCCAGCCGGAAGAGAATGACGAAGGCGCAGTGTCCGAGTCCCATTTTGTTGTGTCGGCGGCCGAGCGGGCGAAACTAATACCGCCGAGGCTCCATTAGGGAAGGTTCACAATGTTGAGGCGCAAAGAGAGAGAGAGAGAGAGAGAGAGAGAGAGAGAGAGAGAGAGAGAGAGAGAGAGAGAGAGAGAGAGAGAGAGAGAGAGACCCACCCACTCTCTTACACACACACACACACACACACACACACACGCAGTAACTGAAATACATGTACATAAAAAAAAATGTTATGAGAAAGAAAAAAGGAGGCGAAAATACAAAAACTGACATAGAAAAACAGGTAAAAAAACGTATACATATGAGGAGAGAGAGAGAGAGAGAGAGAGAGAGAGAGAGAGAGAGAGAGAGAGAGAGAGAGAGAGAGAGAGAGAGAGAGAGAGAGCGAGCCACACATACACACACACATCTACAAAGAAAAGGCACATTAAATGGTACACCAATTGAGACTTTCTCCCCAAATCGAGAATAAACTCACATTGTCCACATTTCTCGTCTCCTTTATAAACACAAACAATGGAGCGAGCCGAAAGGGAGAGGCGGAGGGAGGGAGGCACAGAGAAAGAGAAGGAGGGAAGGGAAAAAAGTGATAAAAATGAAATGCGACATGTGGCCAATAGTTGAATAGCATTATAATGATACCGCTCCTAAAAAAATGTGCATACTGCTAGCTGCTAGGAATGTATGACGTGCTGAGAGAGAGAGAGAGAGAGAGAGAGAGAGAGAGAGAGAGAGAGAGAGAGAGAGAGAGAGAGAGAGAGAGAGAGAGAGAGAGAGAGAGAGAGAGAGAGAGAGAGAGAGAGAGAGAGAGAGAGAGAGAGAGAGAGAGAGAGAGAGAGAGAGAGAGAGAGAGAGAGAGAGAGAGAGAGAGAGAGAGAGAGAGAGCACATTGACACTAAAGCACACACACACACACACACACACACACACACACACACACACACACACACACACAGACAAAAAGAGACAGACAGGCAGACACATATATAATAATGAACATATTAGACAGACTGACAGACAGACAGACAGACTGATGGAAACATACGTACATACAGACGCACGTAAAGGGAGGACGGGTTCAAATGTGTAAAATTAAAAGTATGGGAAATGAAGGAGGGCGACGAAAAATGAAAGAGACTGAGTTGAAATGACAACATGGATAATAAAAGAGAGAGAGAGAGAGAGAGAGAGAGAGAGAGAGAGAGAGAGAGAGAGAGAGAGAGAGAGAGAGAGAGAGAGAGAGAGAGAGAGAGAGAGAGAGAAAAAAAAATATTACGTCAGAGAGAAACTGAAATGGCTCGAATATATATGTATTTCGTGAAATGTCAACTTCACAAAATTCCATCTCAACGACGTTTCTCAATTTTCACACGAAGAAAAAATTGGGTTGAAAGCAAAAACATAAGAGATAAAGTGTAGAGTCGTATTAATATAATGACCTTAATGGACGGTCCTCTCTCGTCCTCTTCTCTCCTTCCTCTCCCTTCCCTTCTGTTCCTTCCTTCCACCTCAACCTCCACCTTCTCCTCCTCCTCCTCCTCCTCCTCCTCCTCCTTGTCCTGCTCCTGCTTCTCCTCTTCTTCTTTCATATTATAGTTTTCTACATCTTCCATTTCTTTTATGATATTTCTTTTCTTCTTCTTCTTCTTCTTCTTCTTCTTCTTCTCTGTCATATAATTGTTTTCTTCGCCTTATTTTCTTTCTTTTTTGTCTTATTATCGTCTTCTTGTATTTTCTTCTTTTCTTATAATCCCCTTCTTCTTCATCTCCCTCTGTTCCTAAGTCACTCTTCTTTATTCGTTTTTTTTTTTCCTTATGATTGTTCCTGTTGTTGTCGTCATCATTATTGTTGTTCCTATTATTGTCTTATTCTTTTATTTTCTCTTTTGTTCTTTCTGTTTGCCGTCTTTCTATTCTTATCTTGTTCTTTTTTTCTTTTCTTCTTCTAATCTGGGTCTGCTTTTTTTCTTTCTCCTCCTCTTGCTTCGTCTTCCACTGCCACTACTACTGCTTCTTGTTCTCCACTTCCTCCTCCTCCTCTTTTTTCTTTCAACATTTTTTCTCTCATTTACTCCTTAGTTCTCCTCCTCCTCCTCCTCTTCTTCTTCTTCTTCTTCTTCTTCTTCTTCTTCTTCTTCTTCTTCTTCTTCTTTTTCTTCTGTTCCTCCTTCCTCCTTATTATCATTCAGGTTCTCCTCCTTCTCCTCTTCCTCCTGCTCCTCCTCATCTTTATCCCCTTCCATCTCCTACTTCCCTGAGCCAAAGAATTCCCTAGCCATCTCTCTTTGTTCCAAGCTTGAGGTCGAGACCAACTTAATACTGCATGGAAACTGAACTCTTTTATGTAGACATCTCGTTTGAGGTTTAACTAGCATCATACAGAAATGTAAAGCATTCTCATTATATTCCGGTCTGGGGGGAAGGGATTTTAAAAGAGAAAGAGCAAAAAAAGGTTTATTAAAAGTCATGGGAGGAGGTTAATAAGATTACGTGAACGAGAACAGAAAATAAAACTGACAGGGGAGAGAGAGAGAGAAGAGAGGAGACCCACGAGAAACAGTAATGATGAAAGTGATCGCAGAAATATTAATAATGACAATAACAATACGCTGTCATGATAATAATCATAATAATAATAATAATCAAAATAATGATGATAATAAAAGTAATAATATATAAAATTCTTACGTTGCTTTATCATTATTATCATAAGGGGGAAGGAAGTAATGATTTCCTGACTAATATGACAATAACAATGCAAGTAATAGCGGAGCGAATCCATAATGGCGTCAATGAAACGCTGAAGAACACCACTGAGAGAGAGAGAGAGAGAGAGAGAGAGAGAGAGAGAGAGAGAGAGAGAGAGAGAGAGAGAGAGAGAGAGAGAGAGCAAAAGGAAACCCCACAGACAACACTCGAGGGCGTCTGGAGAGGACACTAACAACAACAGTACAGGGGCGGCGTGACAGGGTAGCAGCGGTAGCAGTAGTGGCAGCGGCTCCGGCGGCGGCAGGGAGGCAGCAGGGTGGCAGGGGCTGGGGAGAGGCGGCGCCCTTCTTAAGAGCCGCGATAACATAGTTGCAGAGCCCCAAAAAAAGTGTCCCGGGGCCGCTCTTATTGATCTGCAGGAAAGAACGATGCCGGCGAGGGACAGTCCGGATTTTGTGACTCGTCTCCAGGAGGCCGCCAAGCTCTCTTACACTTCTTTTTCCACCTCCTCTACCTTCGTGGCGTGTTGGTGTGGGTGCCGACATACCTTGCATGCCATAGAAGGAAGTGCTGATGGGAAAAGGACGTTGGATGAAGCGTACAACCTTTCAGCCAAGTCCTAAAAAAATAATAATGAAAAAAGCAAGGAAAGCCTCAAAAACTGCCTCTGCCTCTTTAAAGGGCACTGGTTATAGTGGATTTTCATTTACTAGATGGAGATTAGTGGGTAGTATTGAAGAAACCCCCACAAGTAGCTCCTTGAAAGATTTAGAGGAGTGCGAAGGCGTTGATCGTGTGCCTGGCAGCGCGGGGCCAATGCACCTAATGCAAGTGTGGCGCGAAAGAATAGAGGGAAGAGTTGCAGGTTGTGGATTATTTTACATTTCTTGCTGCGAAACCTTCCTGCCTCGTGAAAATGGACAATAGTTTCGCCGGCATGGTTAAATAAGACCACATATTTCTTCATGTTATTTCCTATTGGTCATCTTCCTCTATGGCCAGGCACTTGAAGATAAAATGATAAATATGTCCTTCGAAAAACTAATTGAAACTAAGGTGATTCTCATTTCCATCCTCAGTGGTGCAGAAATAATCAAATCAGGCCTTTTTTTATATTCCACTGGTGAGGAATAATACTCACTAGGAAGGGCAACGATGATTAATTTTTAAAAGTCAGTGAGTCACAGAACAAGGGAACGAGTTATTAAGAAAATTGTATAGGGAGGTGCCACGAGTGACTCCTGCCATTAGCCAATCACGGGTTTCTTTCATCTCTCTCTCTCTCTCTCTCTCTCTCTCTCTCTCTCTCTCCTCTCTCTCTCTCTCTCTCTCTCTCTCTCTCTCTCTCAGCAGCCCAAGTGAAACATAATGCATCCCTCTCATTATAGTTTCTGCAGTGGCAAAGGGGTGTTCATTTTTTACTTTTTTGCCAGGGAGGGGGAAGGGTGGAAAGTGCATTTTTGCTCCGGGCACAATGCAGCGGGCGATCACGCTAATCACCCTCACCGTTCCTAACCTCCGCCGAGTCGCCCAATGTCGTGACGCTTGACCTGCGATTACGTTCACTTTCCCCGATGTAAAGGCTCCATACGGCACAGAGCTCACATTTAGGTGCTACAGTATCTCTTCAAGCCGATGTTCCCGACCAGCGTCTTCCACCTCATGAAGGAGAAGTCTCAAGAGGCTAAATGTCCTCCACAAAGGAGACATCACCGTCCCCTGCAACACTGCGAACTGTCAATTCTCGGTCTACTGTCGGCCAATGCAATCCACACTCTTTGGGGTTTCGCCGCAGGGGATGCATTGTTTGGGGCTTCAGGCCCGAGTAGGGTAGGCACCTCTTCCCCTCTCCCAGGCCTCCATCCCCATCCTGCTTCTGTATGGCCCCCCTCCTCTAACCCTACAGGCTCCTCTATCAGCCCCATTCAGTCCCCATCCCCCGCTGGTGTGCTCACCGCCACTGCGGTCACTCAAAGCTGCACACATGCAGATGGAAACCAGTCTTTCTGTTGCATAAACAAATGAATAAATAAATAATTAATCCACATATAATGAATACATGTAAAAGAAACAGGCTAGCAATCATGGGTATGGTTGTAAGATATGTGTAGTCTTGAGCATAATGACACAAAGGAACATAGAATCTGACTCAAGAAGGAAAATAACTTTCTACTGTTTCGGGTTCTCGGAACGTTCCCGATAAAGATCCAAAGGAAACAAGAGAGACCCGGGCGGTGTCTCACTGATTGTCGGAGGCTGTTCACCACCAGATGGCTTATGACTCCTGAGTGACGGCACAGAGTTGACGATCAGGGACTGAAAGATTGCATATGCTTCAGTGAGTTAGTCCTGAATAGCTCTTAGTGGACGAGGTGGTGGTGGTGGTAGTGGTGGTGGTGATTCAGAGTTAATAATGACTAAAGCTTTCCATTTTGATTAACTGTAAACCTTCGGACAAATCAAATGAGCAGCAGATTGTACGCAGGGAGAATGCTCGAACCTTTCCTACTTTTAGGTTATTTGGTTTAATTTTGGGTTATTGAGCGACAACAACACTTCCATCTCCGTAGTGTATATAGTACAATACTGTTTGTGTATTACTTATGTTCATTAAAAAAAATAATGAATTATGTATTACATGGTCCCTCCTTACTTTTCAACAACAATATTCTCTCAGCATAAAATAATCATATATATATATATATATATATATATATATATATATATATATATATATATATATATATTATATATATATATATATATATATATATATATATCGCAAAAAGTACAATTTTATATCGAGCATATCGAAGGGAGAAAAGATCAAAACCACGCTCAAAGATGATCAAAAAGCTCTTTGATGGCCAGGACACCTTTATCCAGGGAAACGACTTTAGGCGCACTTGAAAAATCATAACTGCTTAGATCTTGTTGCTTTGTGGGATAACTAACTAAGATTACCGGGGAGGGCGAGGAGGGAAAAACTCTCACAAACGTTCCCGTCACCAGTGAGCTACAGTCGGCGAGACAGGCCCGGCGGCGCCCACTGGCGAGAAAGAGAGAGAGAGAGAGAGAGAGAGAGAGAGAGAGAGAGAGAGAGAGAGAGAGAGAGAGAGAGAGAGAGAGAGAGAGAGAGAGAGAGAGAGACATAACTTACACTAAAATATATGAAAAGAAACGCACGAATATCTCAAAGTAAATCAAACGAAAATAGGGTTCCTTCACGAAAATATAGTTATAAATGTCCAACAAAAATCTCCAACCTCACTAAGAATACCAAGGTGTTAGTGTTAAATGTGTGTGTGTGTGTGTGTGTGTGTGTGTGTGTGTGTGTGTGTGTGTGGTGGATAAGAATTGAGAATCATCACTAGTCTCTCTCTCTCTCCCTCTCTTATCTAAACTTTACACCGGTGCTACAAACACTATGGCATCGTTGGCTTCAGGTCGTCGTCACCCTAAACGCAAATGAATTCAGGTGTACACAAACCACCAGACTGAACTCCAGCGCCCTTTCGAGTGGACAAACACTTGGGGCGGTGTTCATGTTTATATTGTTGTTCCTGCTGGTGGTGATGGTGGTGGTGGTGGAGATAGATAACATGGTGTTCATCTTTATATTGCTACTTCTCTCGGTTGTGGTAATACTGGTGGTGAATTTGCAATTGGAGTTGGTGGTTGTTGTTGTGAGAATGTTGATTGTAGTGGTGGTGAGATGTCTCTTGTAGTAATACAGGCGGTGCTGGTTATGGTTTTGTTATTTTTTGGTGTGGTGATGATAGTACATGTAGTTGTGAAGCGGATGATAGCTTTGGTGGTGGTGGTGGTGGTGGTGGTGCCAGCAGCTAGCGGTCGCTTTTATTTCAAGTCGGAAACAATTCTTCAGTGGGGCGCCTAATTTGGATGACTTGCAACTGGCCAAAGTTCCACTACTTGAGGCTGTTACTTACTTGGAAAGCTACTAAGTTTTCGAATATAAAGAGTCCAGGTTGCCCGAGTCATGTGTCTGGCAGTGTCCAGGGAGCGTCTCTCCTGCCGGGTATTGGCTGTCTTGCGAGTAAAAGTTCCAGGTTATCATTTCGTCTTGGCTGGCTGTTGAGGGCGCGAGGGAGGCTTCCCCCCTCTCTTAAAAGCAGGTTCACGGAATATTGGAAGCACCCCTCCACCGTCAAGGCAATATTGATGCTGCCTCTGGGGATAAAAGTCGAGCCTGAACGACTATGCTATTACAAAACCGAGTGCTTTATTTTTCCCCTCCCTCCCGGTCAGAACGGAGGCAATAAACCTTAGCTGCTACGGGCGATCCTCATTTTATTACTGCCCTCCTTGGAGCTTATATCGTGCCTTGCAAAAAAAAAAAAAATAAAAGAATAAAAATCACAATGGTCGGCAAGTGAGGTGATCATATGTTCCACACAGGTGATCGTATGTTCCCGATAAGAGGCTATGGAACTCGTCGTGCTTCATCTCAGCCTCGTTTGCATCGCTGCCTCACCCCGGTCGCCGTGCTTGCTAAGTATCGCGGAGAGCATCAACCTTCGACCGGTTCCGTGGGAAACTGTCTGGACTCGGCACGCGCGTGGCTGCCACACCTACTGACCGCAAAAAATGACCAGCGTGCCCCGCCATGCTCTCCGGGAGTCACTGTGTAAAAAATAATAACAAGAGAAAATATTGCCTTGAAGAATGGGATGTAGAGGCACGCACGTGTCCACCTCCCCTCCTCCCGTTAAGGCGAGACGGACGGAGGGACCATCTTGTTACAAGGCCTCGCCCAGTACTTTGGGAATTGGCTGAACAGTATCGAGCAATATGTTCCATAATGGCAAAACTTTGTGAAATCTCTTGCAAACAGCCGAAGTAAATAGATACTTACTCCAGTATACTCTTGAAGGAAAACAGATAGTAAGAGATTTTGTTAGAACTGTTTTATGGGAGTTGGCGAGAACTGGACAATCGTTTCTCCCATGAGAATGGAACTGAGACAGAGCAGATCCTTAACCCAGTGATAAATGGTTTCTATTAATCAGGACAAAGGAGCGACTTGGCCACCAGCCAGCCCGTATCCCCTCACAGGCCTGCGTTGAGGCGTGTCCACACCACGCCAAGGCAGAGACCACAGGCAAGGAATGGAAAGAAATGAAAGGTAGTGTTTTGTCATGTAGATCCTGCTGATGGTGTCTTTAATATTTTCCAGGCTAGAAGTGATGCGAGAGAGAGAGAGAGAGAGAGAGAGAGAGAGAGAGAGAGAGAGAGAGAGAGAGAGAGAGAGAGAGAGAGAGAGAGAGAGAGAGAGAGAGAGAGAACCTTTTCAGACACACAGTCAGATCTATTCAGACAGATGCACAGACCAGTCCAGACCAGACAGACAAGGAAACAGACACGCTAGGAGTGAGACAACAGCGGGACAAAACAAGAGAGCCAATAATCCGGTGGAATAATAACCCAAGAAAAAGGAGATAAAATAAAATACCCTCCTGTTTACATGCGTTAGAGACAAAACAACAAATACCAGGAACAGCTGAACACCGGAACAGAGGCAACAGGCGCCACTCAGCTTGGGAACACTGCTGCACTTAATAACAAAAGACTCATAAACAAAAATGCTGCCCCTCCCCCTCCCCCCACAAAAATGTAAGTAAGGACGGACAGGAACGAGACGAGGCGAAGCGAACGAGCAAGTTTCGATGTGCGGGAAACAATTACACACGAGGGCTTACGTGGATCACCGAAGCTTTATTGGCTCGAGCATTCTTATGAGCACACGCACCGGCATTTAGCGTCCCCAGGTGGGTCTGCGTAAAGGTGTTCTGCCGCCATGGCCTTCTACAGACACTTTTTACAGCTGATGCGGAAAAGGATCTGCTACTCTTTTCCTCATTTTTTTTTCTTCTGCCGGCTTTTTTTTTTTTTTTTTTTAGTGTGTGTGTGTGTGTGTGTGTGTGTGTGTGTGTGTGTGTGTGTGTGTGTGTGTGTGTGTGGAGGGGGGTCCTCTCTAATTCCCATCCCAAAATTCTGGTACCTTATCATTTCTATAGTATTTGTGTTCCCTCTGTTGTGACTAGGGGTAGTAGTGGTGGTTGTGGTAGTGGTAATAGTAGTAGTCGTGGTATAGTAGTGGTGGTGCTGGTGGTGGTGGTGGTAGGGGTGATTATTATTATTATTATTATTATTATTATTATTGTTATTATTATTATTATTATTATTATTATTATTACTATTATTATTATTATTATTATTATTATTATTATTATTATTATTGCTATTACTATTATTATTATTATTATTATTATTATTATTATTATTCTCATTATTATCATTATTATTATTATTATTATCATTATTATTATTATTATTATTATTATTATTATTATTATTATTATTAGTAGTAGTAGTAGTAGTTGTAGTAGTAATATTATCAATATTGTTGTTGTTGTTGTTGTTGGTTTTGTTGTTGTTGTGGTTGTTGTTGTTGTTGTTGTGGTTGTTGTTGTTGTTGTTGTTGTTGTTGTTGTTGTTGTTGTTGTTGTTGTTGTTATTGTTATTGTTGTTGTTGTTGTTGTTGTTGTTGTTGCTGTTGTTGTTGTTGTTATTGTTGTTGTTGTTGTTGTTGTTGTTGTTGTTGTTATCATTAGCTGTGTCATCGTCATCCCTATCATCTTCATCATCATCATCATCATCATCATCATCATCATCATCATCATCATCGTCATCATCATTACCAGCACCACCACCATCAATATTATCACATTATCATTAAGATTACAACCAGTATTAACTTTTCCATGCATTCAAATGGTTGCCGTCCCAGTTTCCAGTTCTTGCTGCTGAAATATGAAATGAATGTGATATTTCCTTGGTGTTCTCATTTTCTTTGCAGTATTTCACCGGAGTGCGAGGAAAGCTGCCATGCCAGGCCGGGCTATGTCATTCTGTTGCTGCACACTGCAAATAGAACGCCTACGCCACACTACACATAACACACTACAATAAACAACACAGGGAACTAAAAATCCGCACTTCTGAGTACGTGCACTTATTTAATTCTTGACGCACAGGTTATTCCCGAAGCTTATACCTCTGTGATAACACTAAACTGATTTGGAACAAACACTGAGCCGCGCGTGTTGAGCAATACTCCGCGAGAATTATTAAAATACTTCAATCATAATAATCGCCAAGTGATTTTACGCCTTCACATAAAAGAAATAGTAATATAACGTGATGATTTACATACACATGAAAACGAAAGAAAAACGCGGATGCTTCATATTACCATAATATTTTCTACATTTTGACTTTTCTTTCCATCTCGTCACTTCCTGTCATCTCCATTCCTGCTCCTCTCTCCTCCCCTGAATCACTCACGTCTTCCCTCGTCTGTTACCAACATGAGGAAGAAGTCTCTGCCGTGAGTAGCGGAGTCTTGTTACATCCGCCTCGCTGACCTTACAGCCAGCCTCCCGCGGGCTATTTATGCAGGAAATACATATATTTTATAAAGTAACGAGCAACACCAGGCATTTGGCTGTCAGGACGACCTGGCGACGTGACTACCTGGCCGAGCTGTTCCATCTTCTGCATGATTTGAATGATATTTATTGTGTGAATTTTTTTCCTTAAAATTATATGAAATCTTTTGAAATATACGAGGGAAAAATCCTGCGTGTCATGTGTCGCAGCTTCTCAAAAAAGTGGCTCCCTCCCCGGCCTGCCAAATGCAGATCCAGCTTATCCAGAAAATGGTAAATAGAGGCAGATGCTCTTCACGTTAATATCTTCCAGGAGAAAATATCCGTAATGAGACACGAACACTTCCCTTCCATCTCTCGCCTCAGATCAACCCAGCATCACCACCACCACCACCACCACCACCATCAGTCACCCTCGGGAAGACTTCTAATTTGGGGAGAAGAATTTTAGCAATTAAGCGTATATGGTAATCATCATAATCAACAGGCAATTTGGCATAATTACGACCCGTGAGGAGTCATTAAACTGTTAACTAAGTTGTTGACAGGCCGTGGCGTGGTCATGCGACGGGCGGAGGGAGGGCGGAGGGGTTTCCCACGCGCTAATCGACCCTAATTTCATGAGGTGTGTGACGGCCGGAGGCGAGGGTAAGGAAGCCACGGAGCTGAGGGACTCAAGATGATCAGCTTACCCCACGCGAGGAGAATTTCTTGCTTACCTACCATGTTTATGTTTGTATCTGCAGTATATGTATTACAGGTGAAGAATCTGTCCTTGACTAAGACAGTGAATACAAGGGTAAGGAAGCCACGGAGCTGAGGAACTGGAGGTGATCAACACATTCCAAACCAGACTTAGTGCGTATAAGTTTGCATCTATACGTACTAAAGAAGACGAATCTTTCCTTTAGACTAAGCTTGTAAGAGTACAAAGGTAAGGATGCATGGGGATGGACAAAAGATAATCAACTTAGCCTATCCTTTACAGATTCCTTGATACAGTGTATAAGTTTTCATTTGTACCTAATATAAAGAAAGAATTTGTTTCATAGACTAATTCTGTGTGAGAGTACAAAGGTAAGGATGCATAGACTGGACCACAGATGATCAACTTTGCCTCAGATAAAAATTCCTTGCTTAGCGTGCATAAGTTTCCTATAAAAGAAGAATCTGTTCTCTCGAGCCTGCCCAAATAGAAGCGTCAGGTCTCATGACAGAATACAGAGAGTAAAAAAAAGTACCGGTATCGCAAGGTATTGTTTTGTATACGTGGAAATCATTATAGCTGAGAAAATATGTGTATGCTCGTATATATATCTTCCAGTGATCCACATTGACTTCGATGTGTTTAGATGAAAAGATAAACATTGCTAGTTGAAAATTCAGAGTGGATAATCGGATTCTGCTGTCATATGTTCAACATCATTAATATTAGAGAGAGAGAGAGAGAGAGAGAGAGAGAGAGAGAGAGAGAGAGAGAGAGAGAGAGAGAGAGAGAGAGAGAGAGAGAGAGAGAGAGAGAGAGAGGAGGGAGAAGGGCACTCATGAACACGAACGCACACACACACACACACACACACACACACACACACACACACACACACACTCTCTCTCTCTCTCTCTCTCTCTCTCTCTCTCTCTCTCTCTCTCTCTCTCTCTCTCTCTCAATGATTTGCAAGAGTTTTAAGGAAAATAACCACAAGAACATCATATCATTATACAACACACACACACACACACACACAAAAAAAAATCACATGATTATCTAAAAAGCACACAAACCCACAAAAAAGAAAAGCGAATATGACGCACTGGGATTAACTGAGTACGAAAAATAGATACACAATGCAAGAAGAAAAGACAAATACCTAATAAATTCTCATAATCCAGAATAAACAGGTTGATTAGAAAGCCTCGCTGGTGGGTCGTGTGGGCATAGAGTGCATAAGAGAGGGATGAAAAAAAATAGAAAAAAAGTGAGATGGATAGATGTACGGAGATAGCCACGGAGGAAGATAAACAGACAACACGAGGCGCTGCAAGACAAATGGCGGGGCGGGTACACAAACTTGACGGTGAGGTAACATCAAGAGGAGAGACGAGTGTTTGTGTAGCGGCCAGACCATCCCACCAAGCCTGCCGTCACCGCTGCCGCCGCCTCAGCCACCACCACTGATGCTGATGATGGTGGTGGTGCAGAGAGTAAGGGTAATGATGATGAGGGTGATGATACTGCCGCATTCACAGCTGTCTTCTCTCCGTCTCTCTTGCTGGCGATGATTATGATAGTGATGGGGGTGATGATGTGGTGAGAGGAAGGGTATAATGGTGGTGGTGGTGATGGTCTCTTTTGATGTTTATGAGTGATGCTAGTGATGATACGCCTTCATTCTTTATCTCTTCGATGTCACCACCTGCACCATCACCACCATCACCACCATCACCACCACCACCACCACCGTAGCGTAAATGTTCCCAAAGACTATTACCGTAAAAAAGAAACATTATTTTCTTAAGCTGAAAATATTACAAGGACAAACAACTTTTGCCATTAATTCTTAACCTTTCTGAATAAGTTTTCATTTCTAGTCGGTTTAAAGTTAAGCTTCCCCCTGAAAAAAAAAAAAAAAGGGAAGCGCTGGATTTTTCCTTCCTTATCTGAATTGATCAAGCCGTAAATCGGGCAGGAATCAGTTTATTTCCAGAAAAGCCAACCCTGTGTACTGATATATGTTTGACCGGATTAATATTGCAGCATATCTCCTGAATTATTTTACCTTGAATGTATATTTTAATGGAGGCTGGTCTCAAATTTCTCGTGGGGGAACAAACTGGCATATTTTACTCTTCAGCAGCGCGGCTATTAATGTGATTAGTTCTCTTTTTGAGGGACGAGCAAGGGAAGGGAGGCCGAGGGGGGGAGGAGGCAAGGCTGAAATATCAGATAAATGTCGGCCTGAATAATAAAATAACTATTTTTCAACAATATAGGTGTGTACCGTGTGCAAAGTGACACCACACCCACATGTTTATTTTTTGTTTGACTGTCTACTTCCCGGCTGGCCTTTCTGTTAGTCCGTCCGTCTGTCTGCCTCTCTGTCTGCCTGTCTGTCTGTATGTATGTATGTCCAAAGAGTTTGTTCCCCATCTACCTCTCCTTCAGTTAGTTTGTCAGTCTCTGTCCTTGTCTATCTGTGTATCTCAGTCAGTCTGTCTTGTCTCTTTGTCTCTGTCTCTGCCTATGCTTGTCTGTCTCTCTGTATGTCTCTCCGTCTCTTTCTTTCTCGCTGTCGGTCATTTAATCATATCTCACTTACTCGTAGTCAGTCAGTCAGTTAGTTTATCTCTGATGTCTGTGTTGCTGTCTGTCTGTCTGTCTGTTCTCATCATCCCCCCCCCCCTCTCTCTCTCTCTCTCTCTCTCTCTCTCTCTCTCTCTCTCTCTCACCCCTATCGCCCTTGACTGATTGCGCCTATTCTGTGGCTGTACACGCCGCCCCTCTAACACCACCCAGCTCTCCTTTCCCTCCCCGCCTGTTGCCTCAGCTCACACAGGCCCTCGCAGACTCAATCACCTTTAAAAACCAACTTCGGTCACCACAGAACGTAAGTTAATACATCCTGCAGATCTCTAGTGAGCGGGATCTATTAATGGGGTTGTAGGGGTGAGCTGTGAGGCCTGCCAGAGGGCTGGTGGTGGTGGTGGTGGTGGTGGTGCTAGCAGCGGCGGCCGAAGGTCTGAGGTGCAGTGTAACAAAAAAGAGTACTCTCAGCGCTTTCCCATTCAATTGCACGCTACGTTGCCAGTAAGAATTGATGAATCGCCTGGGATCTTATTGTTGCAGAGGGTTGCATAGGGACGCATATGGGAGCTGGTGTAGGGCAAGGGGCTGGACTGGGAGGGGAGGACAAGGAAGAAGAGGAGGATAAGGAGGAGGGGACAGCAGCAGGGAGGGAGAGAAAGGCGTTGGGGAGGGTGGGGGGAGACTAGATACTGAAGGGAAAAAGG
>NC_087162.1:1237500-1320000 GCF_035594125.1 Scylla paramamosain | reverse complement strand
TAACCCCAGCGGCGGAGGTTGCCAATACCTTGACGCACCTGCATAAAAATGTACCCTTGAGGGCCATTAGTGGGTGATCCGCCGTGGGAGCCTCGGGGCCCGCTTGCCTGGGAACCAAGACGCCTCACCCTTCCACTCCCTTGTTCTCTCCCCCCACCCCCCACTCTCTCTCTCTCTCTCTCCTCTCTCTCTCTCTCTCTCTCTCTCTCTCTCTCTCTCTCTCTTCCCTGTCTTCTTATTCTACCTCTTCTTCCTCCTGGCGCTACATTTACACAGGGAAGATTATATGATTTTTTGAGTGAGTCCATCAAGGGTATCGGCTACTGTGGCTGATAAAGGATCCCAGGAAATTAAAAAGGTGCAGCTCAAGACAGTAATATAATCTATGAGCGGACGTGCATTTTTCATATGTTATATATAAACTTGAATATGATTAAAGACGTCATTTTCTTCTGAGTGCTTTATGAACTTGTATTTAAAAGAAGTATGTTCATCTGGGACAAGGAAATAAAAGGTAATCATTTTATACACAAACACGAGAATAGAACAGTTAAACTCTCGATGTAGAGTTTACATATCTTAAACTCAGCAGCAAGAGGCAGAGGTGGAGGGAGGGAGAAAGGGAAAGATGGATGGATGGAGAAAGGAATGGATGGCTGATGGGGGTACGTATTTTCTAGATAACAAGCAATCAAGAGGTAGGGATGGAGAGAGGAAGAAAGGAAAGGATGGAAGGAGGGAGGGAGGGAGGGAGGGATGAGGGGAGGGTGGAATGGCAGCGAGGGGACGTCCTGCACTTCCCAGCCAGCGAGGAGCTAGGCAGCCTCTGCGGCCCTCACAGCGACCACCGGCGGGACGTGGTATACGCGTTTATTACACCGGCACTTGAGGGAGTCGCGCGTCAGGAATGGAGAGCTACTCACGAGTTATGAACTTGATTCGGATGCGAAAATCATTTTAGGCATCCACTCCCCCACTTTCCTCCCACACTCCCCGCCCCTCCCTGCGATCCAGCAGCTGGTTCATCGCCGCGGAGACACGAGTCATGGTTCCTGAGCCACGAGCAAGCAAGGAAGGCAGGAGGTTCACTATTTACGAGGGAATCAGCAATGGACCTGAGGACGTCATGGAAACCGATTTATAACAACGCCTCGGCCACTCTGCCGCGCCACAAAACTCCCTCACTTTTAAAAAGCTAAAACAAGTTGTTATCTGGATGAACATGTTTTGCGGAAAAGTTGCCGATCTCAGCAGTACGTGGTAAAAAATTGCATCCTATTCAGACACTAAAGCAATTGGATGGTTAGAAAAATGAGTAAAAAGGCTTTGGAGCTAAATAAATATTGGGTATTTCTGCTGACGTGGTGATCAGTGTTGTTGGAAAAAAGTCGACCGGTGTATAACATGCAATTTTCACGCGATAAAAACCACCTCTTCCAAGTGAAACTATTTAACCAAATGATTCGCATCGGTGAATAGGCCATTGTTGCCGCGGTGATGAGCGCGGGGACGCCTCCTCCTCCTCCTCCTCCTCCTCCTGCTGCTCCTCCTCCACCTCCTCCTCCTCCTCCTCCTCCTCCTCCTCCTCCTCCTCCTCTTCATCCACCCGCCACCACCGCCCACCACTGACACGCAATTTGTCACTCATAATAATGGCCGGGACGGCGACGCCTCCTCCGCCCGCCTCCCAGGGCACCCCAAGGAGACTGCCTTCCCTGTCCCTCCTCCGCGCCCCATACCGGACATCCTTTATTATTATTTTGGTCTTCAATCATTGGCCTTGAAGGGGCACATTGGACATCGAGTACAGACACACACACACACACACACACACACACACATATGCAACACACACACACACACACACACACACACACAGACACGCGTGTGCCTATGATTAGCACAAGAACTGGTATATAAAATATTACATTCCTGCTAAGAGATCGTAAAGAAATCATGTTTCCGGAGAAAAATAGAATAAAACATGAACCGAAGACTTATATAATCGTTCCCCTGATTTCGCTGCGTCCCCTCCGCAGGAAAATATGTCATTGAAAACATGCTAAAAATTACACACAATAATTACCTTTTTACTCCGTCATTCACACTGTTCGTATTATCCGTGCTGCAGGAGAGAAGGAGAGGGGTGAGAGATCATTGAGGGAAGAGGTAAGGGAGATAAAAGGAGGCAAGGAAGAAGAAGAGTGAAATGAGAAGAGTTGGAACGCTGATAGAAGTAAAGATATAAAGAAAAAAAAAAAACGACGAAGAAGGAGGGAGAGATGGAGTGGAGTGGATATTAGATAAAAAAATATGGAGGGAATTAAAGAGAGCTCAAGCAGGAAGTAGAGGAGATGGAGTAAGAGTGAAAAAGAAGGGTCAAGGAGGCGATAAGAGGAAGGAGAATGAAGAAACAAGAGTATAAAGAGAGGAGAAGGTGATAGAATGGAGATGAAAGACGAGGAGATAAGAGGGAGGATGAGGGAGGGATAAGAGGATGAAGGAAATGAGAAGGAGATGATAAAATGTAATGAGGTGAACGAACACACGGGGAAAACGAAGGAGAGAATGAGGGATGAGAGAAGAGGGAAGGGAGAGGGAGAATAAGCGAACATGAAAGCAGAAGAAGAGAGGTTAAAGAGAAAAGAACGTAAGGATTATGAGAAGAAAGCTTATAAAAGAAAGAGAAAGTGGTGAGAATGAGGAGCAGGGAGGGTCATGTCGGAAAACAGACCGGAAGTGGTGAAGGAAGTGAGTGGATATTTTTTTCTGCTAAAAAAGATAAATTGAACCAGAAGAAAATAATATGAAAAAGAAAATGAAGTATGAGAAATTCGTGAGAGAATAACAAAAAGACTTCGTAATATAATAATATAATGCACGTCAACAAACCAAGAGGTTGCGGTGGGTAATATTACTAAACCTAAAGGCCCCAAAAAAAACCTCATGAGTAACTGAAACCGATTTTTCATAGGGACAAGACTACACTGAAAACAAAATACAACTCAGGTTAGGTACAAAATCGAAAACTTGCAGCACAAAAGAGAGGTGCTAATGCTCTTTTTTCTGGGTCATTAACACTAATTACTATCACGATAGCAGGCAGCCTCTTTGCTGCGAGAAATGCAGACCCGGCTGAGAGTTGCTGGGAAACGGTGTAAAAAAAAAAAAAAGGGATATGGCGGCGAGCGGAGGGAAGGAGGACAGACAAAAGAAGATATACAGAGAGTATTAAACAGTCTTTCCACTGAGACGAGGATTTTGAGCCACGGCAAGCTCTCTCTCTCTCTCTCTCTCTCTCTCTCTCTCTCTCTCTCTCTCTCTCTCTCTCTCTCTCTCTCTCTCGTTCACCTGATAAGCATCACACCTCCTCCTACCATCCCATCCTCCTTTCGTCCTGCGCAATGTTTTTCGTCCAGCCCTTGAGATTGTTATCGCCGCTTCGAACCTGAGCCTTGACGGACTACGAAAGACCGAGGCGCCGCTTCATTATCCTCTTTATAGTCCGGGATGACAAAGAATGAAGGATGCAAGACCGAGGTGCGAGAGGCCATGTGTTCCTTCTGAACCCAAGAGTGCAGGAATTCTACGGACTTACTCTGTTCTTAAAATTCTAATACAGATCAAATAGTAAACAAGTTATTGGAGTGTTGTTATAGTAAGCGTTCTAATACTCTCTAGTGGCCTTTCCTGACTTAGGGAAAGGATGTAAAGGTGTGCGCAACTTACAGACGTGCATGAGAACGTGGAAGAAAACGGGGAAAGTGAGAGAGTAAGGGTGGAATAGGAGGTGGCCCGGCAGGATGTAGGTCAGGAATACAAGGAGAGACGAGACACTACCTCCACATTGATCTGTCTGCCATGTCTCGCCTTCCCATACTGTGCCCGACAACCCACAACACGAGCGCCAGGACTTGTCGCCCAGCGTTTACTGCACCTCTTTACAAGCCGATATTCAACACGAGTTGCCATCTAGAACCGTAATTAAACCCACATATTTCCTTAGCTTTCCAGAGATGTACTGGCAAAATTCGTCACTGCCGTCGTCCCCTTTCAGCGCCTTCCGCTACTAAAAACTACACAGGGGAACTTTGCGCGGCCTGCACTCTTATTCTTTGGGAGAGACCTTTCCTCGTCCTCCCAGCCTCCACCCGCCCAGCTCCTCCCTCTCCTATTCTCTCCGTAATCTGTTTCTCCCTCTTTGCCGTTCTTCAGCCGTTGCATAGCGAGGGCTTAATCCGCGGCAAGAGAGGGGCAGCGGTTGTGTTCACGAGGGAGGAGAAGGATGGCAGGGAGGCAAGGAGGGACGCACAGGAGACACACACACACACACACACACACACACACACACACATTTGGGAAAGATGTACGCTTGTTTCAAAATATCTATGACTTGACCTTGAGTCTTCACAGACACACCATTTTTTTTTTTTTATGTCAGCAATACTCGACGTTATGCGAGTTAAGCCATTAAGTCTAACACGGCTACAAACGGAATCACAGAAACACACACACACACACACACACACACACACACACACACACACACACACACACACACACAGGAGGTGGAGGCGCCGGCAGTGTGCACCGTGGGAAGTGTTGCATTGGACGCCCTCTCGCTTTTTTTCTGTGCCATGTAGGAAATGTTTTTTTTCCTCCCTACGGACCTTCTTTTGCAACTGGGTCTGCGGTCTTTATCCCGGCGCTGCAGAGCCTCCTCCCTTCACCGCCATTAAGCTTTTCAAGTGGTAATCGACGCATATTAACGTACCCTACATACATTCCATATAGCGTTACGGATGAAATGCCTGGTGAATCTTGCATAAACTTACGGAACTATATATGTAGCTTCTGCAGATCTTCCTTACTCTGTCAATGCAGCATCATATATATGTGTGTGTGTGTGTGTGTGTGTGTGTGTGTGTGTGTGTGTGTGTGTGTGTGTGTGTGTGTGTATCTGTATACACAAGACAAGTGAAGGAGGAGAAAAAGGAGAACGAAGAGGAGGAGGAGGAGGAGGTGGAGGAGGACGGGATGATGGTGGTGGTGATGGTGGTGGTGGTGGCGGTGGCGGCAGCAGCGGCAAGGGTGGTCCGTGAGAGGGATGGGGGAGGGAGAGGGAGGCAGGCATGGCGAGGGTTCGACAAAAGTCCGATATTGTTGTTCTTGAAGCCTGAGCCATGATTTATGTGTGGCTGGTGACGCCCTGGAAGCTACAGCTGTGTCATCAAGGTTTTTGCCGCTGCAGGGACGACGTAGCTCAACACAATGCAACTTTTACGTCGGCGACTTGGAGGAAAGGAAGGTCGGAGAACAGCAGCGGGAGGACGACCCAGACCTAGACACACGTGCAAAAACAAGAACCCCATTGAAAGAAACAATAAATAAGTTCGACAAATACTACACACGCCTAATATTATATATCAAGTCAACGGAAGAGATGAAAGATTGGTAATGGTTAGCAAGAAAATAATCAGCCTGAAGACATCTCATCCCCAACAAGACTGGGATACTTGTTAAATGGAGGCATAGTACCATTTAGTTCTCAGTCCCCCTTGCTCTCATGGACAAAAGCATCGCCGCGCCGCCCCGCCTCGCGCCGAGACCGTGCTTGGCTTGTTTGCCGTGGACCGTGACGTCATCAAGTCCAGCGTAACAAAACAAAGGGCAACGGGTGGTGGGACTGCCGCCGCCCATCAGCCCCGTGATTAATGTGCCGCACTACACCTTTTTACTCACTTATAATACCGAAATTGCTTTTACACTTAAGATTCTTTGGTCATGTCTTGTTAGAGGAGATTAATTGCGTTCCTTACAACCCGCTTTCTTTGTTGTATCTCCTAACTCTTCCGATTTCACGGCGACCTTTTATGTTCTCATCATCCCCCGTTGCCATTATTCGTTCAGTGTCTTTTTAGAGTCGTACCATTTTCCACTTATACATTTTTCTGCTTCCTATAGTAAAAAAAGAAAAAAAAAAAAATACAGTTAACGTTGTGCTTCGAGATACGTGTTCGCTGAGTAGACTTATTTTTGTTTTCCTTCGCGGCTGAGGAGTGTTCAAAGCAGGTGTCAGTCGGCTGCTCGTCCTGAGGGTTCTTTATTACGGTGGCCAGCCAGCGAGGGTACGGGGCCCGTCTACCTGACCACTGGTCCAACGCACCACTTTGTTTACCAACAAACTGAAGGTACGCAGCCCAGGAGGGAGGACTGCTTCTCTCTCTCTCTCTCTCTCTCTCTCTCTCTCTCTCTCTCTCTCTCTCTCTCTCTCTCTCTCTCTCACACACACACACACACACACACACACACACACATATGGTTCTGACACTTGCTACCCTCAGGCCCTTGGATGCATACATAGATGTGGGGAACAGAGCAACACGGGTTACATGGACATGCAGCAACTCCTTCCTTCCTTTCCTCCTCTTGGGTCAGTCCAGCAGCGTGTGTCAGCAGGTCCCGACAGCCCCGCTTGAGCCGGCAGCACCACAGCTTGCCTCTTCAGCGGTGTGCTGTGCCCTGGCTCTTTTAGGCGAGTTTGCTCGGGCGGTGGTTATGCTTTTATTTCTGTGCTGAGTTTTATATGAGCGGCCTGGGAGTACGAGGCCGCCACAGCAGAAACGTTACTCAGTGGTCGGTGGAGGCTGCAAAGGCCGCCAGCGCTCCCATCGTCGTGCAAATAAAGAGGAGATTAGTGAGGGCTCAAGTAGCAATTGCACATTTTTTGCTGCATCATTGCATCGTTTTTGCTGCATCACCCACGGTTCGCGGAGAGGATGCACCCGCCGGACCCCGCTGGCGTGACCATTTCTCGCTCTACCAATACTCGTGTCGAATGTGTTACAAATTTCTGCTACAGCTTCAGCAGGATGCACGTGTCTGGCACCCCGCGGGGAAAAGAGGCGAGTAATGGACACACACGGCAGCGGTCAGGTGTGCAATACAGGTGCGGGAAAGTAAACAAAGGGAGTGTTCGGGGCGCCCTTTTATTCCCCTCCGCTGCATGGTGGCCGCGACCGTCTTATCTGGTATGCATCTCACAGGATTTAGCCCTTTGAATGCAGTCTTCCTGCCATGTTCCCTTTTTTTCTGCTACTTTTTCCGACTCGAGTCTACCTGTGTAGGATGCAAAAAACTCCGTCCAGGAGAAAGTAGAGCAGCTGAGTGTGATGTTACGTGAAGGAGACTGCCCCACCACCACCACCACCGCCGGCCCATCCCGACCCCAACCACCTGCACCACCACTACCTCCTCCTCCTCCTCCTCCTCCATCATAACCTCCACATCTCTGCCACTCTGCCTCCACAGCGTCAAGGTGAAGAGGTGCTCACAGGTCCTGTTGCCGCGGGTTATTAGTTCGCCTCCCTGCTCACCCTGACGAAGCCCTGAACACTGGCGCGATTACCGGCAGATTAATGTACGCTTAACATTTAACAGAAGCAACTCTTGAACAAGGAGTGCTCTGGAATTGTTATACGATGTTAAGGGAGAAAGTCATTATAAGTAACACGTGTTTTAGGTACTGGGAAAGTATAATAGTTAGAATAAGAGAATATTTTTGAGTACATTATCTTACTTCATATATTTTTTAAAGATAATCATACTTCTTCACAATCAGCACACAGGGTTACTAAGCAGGGAGAAAGCCACGAAATATAATGCACCTCAAGATAGTACAAACACCTGAATACATAATTACAATACAAGTACGTTCTTATACAGTCTTAATTTGTGTATCATTTAGGAAAATCATCCTGTCATGCTCGTAAAAAGTTAGCATAAATAATGAGATGCAAAATATACACACATAAAAGGTGAGCAAATTGCACCATAAACACAACACTTCATCATACCATTTAAGAAGAGAAAGCCGCAGCGCCAGTGTGCCAGGGATGACGACAAGACAAGACGGGGAAAAGATGCACTGGTATTCCTTAGATTTCACTCACCATCTGAAAGGAAAAAAAAAAAAAAAAATAGATAAAGTAAAACTACGGAAAACTGAAGCACATTACAGCAGAATGGCTTTACCCAGAAGATGAGAGGAGAGGGAGAGGGGAAAAAGCACATACTCTGATTTATTGTCGACGTGGAAAAGAGGAAGAAAATACGGGACGAATTCCACCTCATAAGGAAATAAGTAATATTCATCCCTTGACATAAATTCACCACAGGATTTCTAAAACTCCAGAGCCAGCCACGCCTCCGCCTAAAGAGAGAGAGAGAGAGAGAGAGAGAGAGAGAGAGAGAGAGAGAGAGAGAGAGAGAGAGAGAGAGAGAGAGAGAGAAAACGACGCCCTCAACTATCAGAAGGACGTGAGAAAAGGGGAGAAAGGAGAAGCAAACAACAGATTACTCTCTTCACGCTCCTTCCTTCCTGTGTGTGTGTGTGTGTGTGTGTGTGTGTGTGTGTGTGTGTGTGTGTGTGTGTGTGTGCCTATCTGTCTGTCTGTCACTATCAAACTCCTCATAACACCACGCAGGGGCAGGAGGGTAGCGGGCAGGGATCCCTTAGAGGAAGAGGACACACTGGCACCCGTAAAGTGAGTAGAGGGCCATATGTCGCCAGAGGGTAGACTAGGAGCACGGAGAGGAGGCGAGGGCGGGAGGAGTCAGGCGTGGGGTGGGAGCAGAGGAGAGGAGCACCAGGGCGACATAGAGGGTAGTAGTACGACTGGGAGGAGCTGAGAGGAAGGAATGATGGGCAGGAAGAGTCGAATGAGAGTGAATGCAAGAGAGGGAGGGAAAATGAAGGTCGCGTAGCATCTTGAGACGTGTTTAAAGTGAAGACGGCGACACGAATACCTACAAACCACGTGGAATTGATAAGCAAAAACATGATTTCCAAACTTAATAGAAGATAACAGGTATCACACCACACACGAACACCAAATGAACACAGTCACATGTACACACATACAAATACACGACAGACAATAAAAGACGACAGTAACGAAATGTTTCAACAAAATTAAAAGTTAGTGGGAATATAATGAAATGCTGCAAGAAAGCATAAGGAAAGGAAGCATCGAGGAGGCCACAACAAGGCCCACGCCAACTCAAACAACAACACAGGAATGGTTGGTGTGGTTAGCGCATTACTGAGAGAGTTAAGCGTTCGTGTGTACACTAAGGATGAAGCCAGAGAGAGAGGAGAGAGAGAGAGAGGAGAGAGAGAGAGAGAGAGAGAGAGAGAGAGAGAGAGAGAGGAGAGAGAGAGAGAGAGAGCGGCAGGCAGATACACAGACAAATCGACAGACAGGCAAACGAAGACAGGAAAAAAACAGACAGAAAGATAAACAAATCGACAAACAAACAGATAGATAAACGGAAGCGGAAACAAAGCCACAGAAACAAACTGGCAAATACAAAAATAAAAAGAGACACACAGAACCAAAGACGCAGAAAGACAAAGAGACAAACAGACAGGACAGACAGACAGACAGACAGACAGACATACAGACAGACAGACGGAACATAAACCAAAAATATTAAAGCAAAAAACAAAAAAAAAAAAAAAAAAAGATGGGTAGTACGAAAAATGGAAAGACAGGAAAGTTTAGAAAGAAGGGAAAAAGTGAAGGAAGAAAAAGAAAAGAGTAAGAAAAATTTTTATAAAAATGAAGGAGGAAAAAAAATAGGAGAGTGCAATATGTATATGGAATCCAGGGAAAGTAACTTGGCACCGTTTCCACCTCCCGAATATAATAAATCCAAAATCTTTCCCCGCATTTATTTATTTCACTTCCTCGGATCAATTTTCAACTCCATTCTCCATAAGTCGCCGAGTCCATAAATTTGTGCTTCCATTTGATTCACACATCGGTTGGTTTACAAGTTTTCAATTCTTACTTTTAAAACAATGAAATCTCTCTCTCTCTCTCTCCTCTCTCCTCTCTCTCTCTCTCTCTCTCTCTCTCTCTCTCTCTCTCTCTCTCTCTCTCTCTCTTTCTCTCTCTCTCTCTCTCTCTCTAAGCTTTACTTCCTTTTTCCTCTTCACCAATTTATCCGTGGCCCTTCCCCTTTTCCCATATCCATCAAGCTTCCGGCTGTCCCTCCCTTCCCCATACGTGCTCCCCTTCCTCTCGCTCCCTCGGCCTTCCTCCTCCCCTGGCTTGCACCGGCTGACCTGCATATTGATGTCTGCAATTGTCCCATCAGCTGTGAGGCTTTTTTGTCCCCGCCCCGCCGTCGCCGCCATACAACGGGCCACCCGGCTTGCAACAGTATGCAGGCGGCGGGGAGGGACCACCGCCGATTATGCACGAATTTTTTTTCCCATCCGACACGAGGGTTTTTCTCACATTTCCTTTATTTTTTGCGAGGCTTAAAAGTTGGTGGGGTTACCACGCAGTAGACGCCGCAGACACTTGCGTCTGTAGTTCTGTCCCTGTGCTATGATGTTTTACTTGATTTTTGGAAGGATGTAATGCATGATGAGTGTCTCCTTCAGCTTTATGTTGTTAGGAATCTGAACTAGCAATAGAGTTCAACAGGAAGACACCTGGGCCGCTCTCTGCCGCGTCCCAACCCACGTTCAAGGGTTTTTTGTCTCCCTCCAGCCGCCCTTGCCCCCACCCAGCACCCTATTTTCCGCCTTTCTTCATTTGCAAATGCGGTATCAGACATTGTTGCAGGTAAATGCAGTCGTTGCAGAATGCAAAGCTAGCTTGTCATAATACTTCGCCTGCATTTGAAACACTTTGTATAATTTACAAACTTATGTGGCCCAAATATGCCCTCAGAGTACTTTGCACGTGTATATTTTGTTCCATGAGAGGATATGAGCATCACTGGTAGGTTGGCTACGCCGCACTGAGGATAGAAAGGCTAGGCGTGAGCGTCCTGGTCTAGCTGGCCTGAGCTAAGGCGTGTGGGACGACCCCTGAGTGTCATCCCCTCCACCAGATATCACAACAATTATCAACGCCACTGTGATATGCAGGCCTGGTTGCAACTGTACCCTCTACCCCCACCCCCCCACGCCTTTTATACCCATGTACCCCTGGGCGGCTCCCATGCCAAGTTAGCACATGAGAGAAGAACTGCATTGAGGCCACTAAGGTGCAAGACTGCAGACGGGCAGGACCTTGAGGTGAGTACCAGGGCCAGGGCTCCTCCAGCGGCACCCGCGGGCTCTCGAGTGCTCTCCTCCCCACTGTTGCGAGTTGAGTCATGCAAATGCAAGCGATTACGACTGGGGAATGTGGACATGTGGTGTGTGCTGTGTCTATAGGAACAAGTACATTAGCATTCGTGAGGAGAGATATTTTTTTTCTCTCTTACTCTCACCTTACAAGTCGGAATAGTGGAGTTCACACATCGGAAAGCACTGTTGTGTGTGGCGCATCTTGGGCGAGTCTTGTTGCTGCCTGTGTTGGTGAAGAATGGCCGAATGTGATTGAAAAAGACGGAGTTCGATCAAATAGTTGCGTCTCTAAATGTCATAAAAAATGTAAAGATCTTAAGTCAATAGTGTGCTTCAAGAAAAACGCTGTGATATACATTATCTAACAGCGAGAAGAGCGAGGCGAGACAACATCGCTCCGCTCTGGAGGAGTCACCCCTGAAAGGCTCGCTCTCCCGGTTTCTGTGGACGAGAGGCAACGTTTTCTATCAGTGCATTTAGCTGCTTCATTGAATTCTGAAGCTTCCCAATATTCAATGAGCAATACAAGGCATTACTGACGTACTGAGAAATAATTATGTATTTGTCTAATTTACTAGGTACAAGGAAAAACAAATCCGTTCCTTGGGAAAGGCTTCGAGGGAGTCTCGGTGTCGTCTTGGGCGGCCTTCTTCGATTTCTTGAGAGAGGTAATGTTTCTAAGTTAGTACCAAGTTTCCTCAAGAGATGGCGTAAGCGGCGCCTTTCTCAGAAGGCCGGCGAAGTGATGGTCATATATAAGGCTCACAAAATGGCAGTTAGTCGAAGTAAAACACACTTAGGTAAAATATGGCTTCCTTGGCCTCGTTAAATGAATCTTGGGATTAAAATACGTGCATTGTTCCAAGGCTACGAAGCGAGATAGATAAGGAGGCGGCGGTAATTACTTGAAAGGGAGAAACGGGCCCCAGACCCTCACACAGTTGCGTGATGATTGTCTTGCCCGGAGAGAGAGAGAGAGAGAGAGAGAGAGAGAGAGAGAGAGAGAGAGAGAGAGAGAGAGAGAGAGAAAAAAGACCATTCCGTTAAGAAGGGCGGCGGACTTCTGCTATTGTGGGGGAGCGAGGCACGGCTGCGGGGAATGGGGCCTTATTTCCGGGGGAGGGCCATTACCTCCACAAAATATGGCCCTCCTGCTGAAGAGTGCCGCGGTAAAAGGAGCTTCAGAGAGGGCCATTGGCATCGTAAAACTTGGCCGCCACACTTAACTGGAATGGCTTCAGGCCGGCCGTAAACTTGCACCACCAGATTCCTACGTGCAGTTTGAAGAGTCGTTTCGGAGGGCGAGGAGAAGTGAGCAGGTTATGCCTCGTCGCATTATTTTTTTTCCCCCCTAAAGTTTTGTTTTTGTCCGTTTTTTCCCACTCACACTATCCCCTCCCCGGCCCGGCCTCTCCCCACGCCCTCGCCGCCTTGTTTGGGTCATGCATACACGCCTCGCTCTTGATTGCTTGCTCGGAGATTTTACAGTGTTGTTTATGGTGCACTTTGACGTTGCAGGCGAGCCATACGCGGAGAGCGAGGCGGTGTGTGGGGTGTCCTGCTTGCTATTTATTTAATTTAGACTTTGTTTCCGGGATACTTTTTTCCCAGTTTTTTTTTTTTCCTCTCTCTACCATCCGTCTGCCCTGTGTGTGTGTGTGTGTGTGTGTGTGTGTGTGTGTGTGTGTGTGTGTGTGTGTGTGTGTGTGTGTGTGTGTGTGTGTGTGTGAGTGTGTATGTGTGTACGTGGCCTCGTCCAGTCCAGATTGATTTGCTTCCTTTTTTTCTTGCTTTGCGCTGTGTTCATTACTTTATGGTGGCAGGTCATCGTCTTCCCTCGTGCTTGCCTTCCTTGCTTGCTTCACTTGCTTGCTTGAGTCTCCCCGGTATTTGCATTCCTGCCGTGCATTTTGTGCTTGCCGCTGCCCGGGCTTTATTTGGTTCCCGTTTTCTTCACTGTTGACGGTTCCCTCGTGAATCTGATTGGGAGAGGGAAGAGGAGGAGGAGGACGGGGAGGAGCAGGAGGAGGAGGAGGAGGAGGAGGAGGAGGAGGAGGAGGAGGAGGAGGAGGAGGAGGAGCAGCAGCAGCAGCAGGATGAGGAGGAGGAGGAGGAGGAGGAATGTTTTCATCAATCTCGTGTACTGTCTTAATTTCCATTGTTCATCAGCGCACACTAACACACACACACACACACACACACACACACACACACACACACACACACACACACACACACACACACACACACACACACACACACACACACACACACACACACACACACACACACAAGGAGATCACTGGCTATCACGTGTCCAAGGAAGAGTTGAGTGTCACCCTCTCCTGACCACACTCACCCTCTTTGCTATTCCTCTCATTCCTCCTTCTCCTTTTTCTCTTCCCCTCCTATTTAAACTTATCACTAAGGAAACCTTCCCGTAGTTAAGAGAGAGAGAGAGAGAGAGAGAGAGAGAGAGAGAGAGAGAGAGAGAGAGAGAGAGAGAGAGAGAGAGAGAATCGGGATGTGTGTATGTGTGTACGAGAGATGAATTATATAAAGGTCCGCAATTCCTCATCCTTCCCTACTCATTATTCTCACCTTCCCGCCTCACTGACTCATAACTTGGATGCCGATGCCGCCCCTTCCCACCCGCCCATCGCCTCCCTTTGTGTCGAGGCATTCACTCTCGGGGAAAAAATACCCATGTTTAGCGTCTTCCCGGCTAGAGCAGTCCCCACACGTCATCCAACTTCCCACTTCCTATGGACAAGGCTCTACCCCCCCTCTCCCTTACCCCATCCTCCTCCTGCTCCTCTTCTTGTCTCTCTCTCTCTCTCTCTCTCTCTCTCTCTCTCTCTCTCTCTCTCTCTCTCTCTCTCTCTCTCTCTCTCTCTCTCTCTCTCTCTCTCCTGAGGAATTGAGGTAAAAATAACACCCATTTATAAGATAGCCCGCGCGCGCATCCTCTTTCACACACACACACACACACACACACACACACACACACACAGCAAAAGCCACGCTGCACGCTCACATCTGATCACTGTCATAAAGTAAATTTCTAATCATGGTCCTTAACATCTATAAGTATCAGGATCTCCTCCCCTCAAAATTAATTCGGCGAGTAACGAAGCGAGACAAACGTACCTACTATACTCCAATATTAATTCCTCTACCAAGACCGCGCCGAGAGAGAGAAGAGGCTCTGTGTATGCTGTGGATTGTATGGTAGTGTCTATTTCTTATATGTTTTGTTCATATACAAGAAAAAAATAAAATAAAATCTGGTCTTGTGTATGGTTATTAATTAGAAACATTATTCTGATATCCTTTATATGGGAGTTGAGGATTTAGAAATAAAAGACCAAAGAAAAATATAATCAATTTCTGGCCAGGGCGTACATACTCCACGATGACTAATTTGTATCGCTTTAAACCTTCCCGCGAACATACATTACGACCCAGAAAAAAGGGATTTGATGGAGTGCTTCTGCATCAATCATTGTAATGTTGTCTTGCGCATTAATATCCATTTTTCCTCCTCGGGACAACACGCTTCCCTTTCCTTCTTTCCCCAGCCACCGAGCAGACAATATCTTCATAATTTATTACACTGCATGTCGTCTTCCCGACACGAATATTGGAGCGTTTAAGATTCTCGTAATAAAGTATCTGTCGGCTCAAAGAAAATACTGTTGGTTGCCATTCATAACGCCCACGAGGAGGCGGTCAGGAGGAGGAGGAGGAGGAGGAGGAGGAGGAGCAGCACGATGGCCTGACGCCGCCGCCAACAACCTATGAGGCCGCAAGAAAACCCTGATTTAGCGAAGATTTCGAAGCGGTGCTCTAAGTTACTGAGATTTACTGTATTGGCCGCGACGGTGGGCGGCCGCTATAAATGTGGCGAGGGCTTCCCTGCAGCTGGTATCCCTCTCGGACTACCTCCTGCGCCTCCCGACTCTCAGTGCCTGACTCTTGCAGCCGTAGTGCCATACATTTCGTGGTCTAAGCGCCATAAATATTCCTTAAATTCACCTCAATTTATGGCGCTTTGCTGCCTGACTCCAACGACGGGATCCTCGTGCATTCTGCTTAATACGGTTTTCATGATACAATTCCGAAGTTGGTAAACTCTCTCTTGGGATTCCACGTTCCTTCCCTCTGCTGACGGCTTTTAGTGCTGGCTTTCTGATGCTCCTTTACTCGTCCAGCGTGTTTCTGCCGCAGACTTTCCAGCACTCGTGGCGCCTCCCCAAGAAGCTCACTCAAGAGTAACTGTTCTCTTTGCCGAGTGCAGGTCCTCCTCACTCTTTGTTGCGCCCTCACTGATGCACACTCATTGCAATCTTTGTGTCCTGCTTATATGGCTAATTATTAAAGAACATACATGCTATAAAACAGTACAAAAAAAAAAAAAAGAACAGATTATCGATCATGCAGCGTATATGATAAAACTAAGAAATTTCTGGAAAAAATTGACCAATTACTTTGCTCTGTGATCATCGACTTATATAAATCTAAAAAAAAAAAAATGTTGCCAATTACTGACAAACAATTAAAAGAATGCGATTACAGTAACGCCGAGCGAGCCAGACAGCCAGGCGGGGCGGAGGGTACAGATGGGGACGCTGTTTGTTTATTAAGGCAAACAGCAAAGAAAGTAATTTTAAGTCGTCCTCCCAGATGAGGGCAAGGAAGGGGAGGGTAGCAAAAAATTAAATACTTCTAGCAGCGACTTATGGCAACATCATTTCCCCTTCCTGATTGGCTGAGTGATCGTGTTGCCAACTATGCCCTCTGAAAAATTAAGATTACATGTAATAGCTGCACTTATTGATTCTTCTTCCTACCAAGTCTGAGATGTGTAAGAAGTTGGTTTTCATTAAGAATTTATGTCGCGCACTTCCATTACTTTGTGTGTGTGTGTGTGTGTGTGTGTGTGTGTGTGTGTGTGTATACATAACATACCCATTGAGAGAGAGAGAGAGAGAGAGAGAGAGAGAGAGAGAGAGAGAGAGAGAGAGAGAGAGAGAGAGAGAGAGAGAGAGAGAGAGAGAGAGAGAGAGAGAGAGGAGGTATGTAATTAGCATATGAATACAGGTACGTCCATGGTAATCAACGACGAGACAAAAAAGTTGTTAGGGAAGAGAAAACACAGACGTAAGATGACTCTGCCATTACTTTAGTGCCCCCTTGAGCGTGCAGTTTATGACGTCATCAAACTAGTGACCCTCGGAGCACAAACCCCCCGGCCACGCCCCCTTCCCTTCCTCCCCTCGTCCCCTCCCTTGCCGCCTCCTTTTTCTCTGAGGGAAAAGAGCTTATATAGGTTTTGCCAAAGGGAGGGAGGGAAGGGGACTACTAATGGGCTGCAGTTTCTCTGTCGTTTCTTGAGGCCGGGCGGCGCGCGGGAGAGAGAAAGAGAGAGAGAGAGAGAGAGAGAGAGAGAGAGAGAGAGAGAGAGAGAGAGAGAGAGAGAGAGAGAGAGAGAGAGAGAGAGAGAGAGAGAGAGAGAGAGAGAGAGAGTGACTGCATAGAGGAATAAATATGCTTTGAAACTTCATCATCAGTAGTAATTCCCACCAGTCTATCTACACATAAGGACATACATACATATATTAAGTACTTGTAGAGAGTCCATACTTCAGCCAGCCTACGGAGTCTTGGCGCGCACGATCACTATCACGCCAGACCCGATTACGTGCATAAATCACCATTACCCATTTCCTGAGACGAGCCCAAAACACTGAACATGACTGACACAATCATCAACACTTTTACCACACACACACACACACACACACACACACACACACATACACACACGTACACATATCCACCGCCTTCCCTACTCCCCCTCCCTCCATCCCATGCTCGTTGCTCTGTTCTTAAGCCCACTTCTCTGGTCCAAACTTTAACCAGAGAAAAATGCTAATGTCGTAAGCATTTACCCGACGGCTTTAATATGGCAAGCCCCGGACATTGACAAAGTTTGCTACTTAAGTCCACACCTCTTTTCTGAGTGGCGTCTTTTGATGTCGTTTAGCTTGAGGGCGGTGGATGGGAAGACGACAACGCCACCGCCGCCGCCGCCGTCGCTGCCGCCGCCCCACCCATCTTCCATTTTGGGGTAAAAAATAATGGAAAATTTGTTTGCTTTCTTTTAAGGTTTAGATCGCCACCGTTCCGCCTGTCTCTCCGCCAACACGCTACGTCGGCAAAAACTCTTGATCCCCAGAAATGCTCCGCGTCAGCGTCTCCGTTGAAGGCAAATGAACAGCATTATCTCTCCTCGCACTATTTTTGTTTCTCTCTCCTCGTCGTGAGCTGCTAACTTCCCCGAGCGGCCCGCGTGCCTGCCTAGATGCTCCAGCTGACGTAAACAAGACCGTAAGCAATGGAAATAATGCTTCGGAACAATCCCACGGTATTCATTTCTACTCTGCCACCCCGTGACCACTCAGTCAGCGGCGTAATTTCACTATGGACGGAGCAAGTAATCGACACGGTGAAGTAAGCGCGTCATTCGTCTGGCCTTGTATTGTAACCCGGGATGGAAAAGTTCAGATCCTCACTACCAGCAACTATATCCTTGAACGAAATTGCACTCCTCCTCTTCTTCTTCCTCCTCCTCCTCCTCCTCCTCCTCCTCCTCCTCCTCCTCCTCCTTCTCCTCGTCCTCCTCCTGTCTCTTATCTTCGTTCTCGTCCCCTCTGTCCTCCTGTCCCTGTTCCTTCTCCTCCTTCTCCTTCTTCTTACACAGGTCATATTCGTTCTCTTATCACATCATCCAATCCCTCTTCACTTTCTTCCTCCTTCCTTCATTTTCTTACCCTTCTTACTCTCCTTGTTCCTAATCCTGTTCAACATGTTCCTCCTCCTTCTCCTCCTCCTCCTCCTCCTACAACAACTGCTACCCTTCTCCTTCTTCCCTTTCGTCCTCCTCCCACTCACTCCTGCATCTCCTCCTCCTCCTCCTCCTCCTCCTCCTCCTCCTCCTTCTCCTCCTGCCACTTTTTCTTACTTGCACTCGCCACCAAGTAATATCCCTGGGCGGTGGGCGATACCTAAGCTCTCCCAAAAATGCATCCACCATACATTTAAGACTTTTGAATAGTTTAATATCCAGCCGCGTCAAGCCTCGCGCGGGCATAATATCCTGACTCGTGGTGGTCGACAGGAACTTTAATACTCACTGACCCCGCTTACTTGCCGCCTCCACTCATCCTGCGCTTCCTTGAGGAGTGGGCGCAGGATACCACGTGCATAGGAGGTTCTGTATGGTTCGTGGTGGCCATGCTGGACGTCAACAAACCGGAGGGGTCGTTGCATCGCTCAAGAAGGTATCCTGTTAAAAGGTCGCTGCGTACCTGGGTCGCCTTCCCCTCCCTCCGGCCGCCCCTCTGCTCCCTTCCTCGCGCCACACTTCTTGCTCAAGCCAAGCGCATCGTGAAAGCCGTTTTTACCCGCGCCGAGAAGAGAAGACGCATTAAACTCGACGCGACTCATTAAAAGAGGGACAAAAATCGTATATTCGGTCATATTGTAGCCAACTTTTGCGCCCACCCGGACTCGTATTGGCCCGCGCTGCCAGATGTACGACGCCAGACACACGAAGCGTCCTGCACGGAAGGGAAAAAGTAGACTTGATGATTAAACTTCAACATGAGGTAAGAAAAAAATATCGAGGAAATAACTCTTGCTTAAGTTACGGCGCCTTATATCCGACTGTAAGTGTTGTAAAATCCTCGTCGGCTTAAATTAAACTTCGTTACAAAAATGTGAGATTTAGAGCTGGAAAAGTTTATATTTACTAATATGCCGTGCTGCTGCTCGAGCCAAGATATTAGGCAACATATTTCCGCCCAAAAGCAAGCCAGCTAAGAAAGTGGGGTCTTATTTCCCGCAATACTCGGCGCAAAGTTGGTGTCGGCTGGTAAAAGCGATATATTGATGTTGCGAACGCTTACCAAATGACCTTATGTGCTTCTAACTTGGCCCACCGGTGTTAAAAACTATTATTTATCCTCCGGCAGCATTTATGAAGCAAAATTATTAAAATAAGTGCTTAGATAAAGGGCCAAACTTTACCCATTAGCATTGTCAATGAAATTGTATGAGTTATGGCAGAAGTTCCCTTGCCAAGAAACCCATTTTCTCTGAGAAGGGAAAACTGGCCTAAGCCACTGGATGCTGCTGCCACCTGGCGGGGAAACTAAGCATCGCAGCAAGAGGCCGTGTGTGTGTGTGTGTGTGTGTGTGTGTGTGTGACAGCGTGGGAAGGAGTGGTGGTCATGGTGGTGGTGGTGGTGATGTTAAGGTTGGGTGTAAGATGTGGTGAATGGTGGAAGATGTGATGTTGAGGTGATGGAGATGATGATGGGAGGGACAGGGGATGGTAGGTACTTGTAAGAGTGATGGCTGGGTTTGGTGGTGGGGAGATGGGGAGGATGGGGTGTGTTGGGGTGAGTGATGACAGTAGTGGTGGTGGAGGTGAAAAGTTAGTGGTGGTGATGACGTGCGTGTGATTGGGGCTAGGGGTATGGTGGTGAATGTGGTGATGTCAGTAGTGCGGTGAAAGTAATGTGTGGTGATACTGTAGAAGTGCAAAGTAATTATGGTTGCAAAAGTTGTAGTATTGGTTGGAGAGAGAGAGAGAGAGAGAGAGAGAGAGAGAGAGAGAGAGAGAGAGAGAGAGAGAGAGAGAGAGAGAGAGAGAGAGAGAGAGAGATCAAACAATAAAGCTATATTTAAAAGTATAGTTTTTACGGCGCAACAAAAATATGGAGGTAATATTAATGAATAACCAATGACGTTATATATGAGAGAGAGAGAGAGAGAGAGAGAGAGAGAGAGAGAGAGAGAGAGAGAGAGAGAGAGAGAGAGAGAGAGAGAGAGAGAGAGAGAGCAGGAAGGGAGGAAAGCAGGCACGCAGACAGGAACACACACACACACACACACACACACACACACACACACACACACTTTCACCACAACAAACATAAAGAACCAAACGAACTTATAGGGACAGACACAAACTTGAAATAATAACAAAAGAATAAAAAAACACAAATGAAGAATATATCAAAAAAAGGACTGAAAGAATTTAAAGAAAAGAAGAACTAATAAAGTAAGAAACAAAAAGTAAACGAGATATTATGGATGAGTGTAACAGGAGAGGAGGAGAAGAAGAGAAGTGTGAACCAAACGCGTAAGAAAAAGAGAAGTTAGGGAAGCACGAGAGAAAGGAGGAGGAGGAAGAAATCGAAGACTGGTAGTAGATGGAGGTGAATGGAAGCATAAAAGAGAAAGGAGAAAGATGAAAAAAAAAAAGTCAGTAATAAGCACAGCAAGTCTCCCAAATTATTTCCTTTCCTTTCATCGGGCGTCCACTAAAATAAATATATCGCACTTGACGAAAACATTCTGAATATGTAATGAAACCACAAAAGCGAGCGGCCTGTTGAAAAATGCACCGATGGGCGAACGCGACGACGGCCATAATAGATTTTAAGTTAGAAGGAATTTGTGGAGCTGAAAATCACGACGCTAACAAACTAAGGCCGGTTTTAATTTTTTATTTCAGCAAATGGTTTGCAGCCTTCACAATAAGTGGCTCAGGAATTCCTGCGGCTTTGATATTTTGAGTCGAGACGGGAATTCGATGCATTAAAATGGTATTGAAATAGAGAGCTAAATTCAATCGCAAACTTGCGTGTGCGATTTCCACCAATAAATTTATTCTTCAATAGAAAACTCAATGCCTGTAAGATTAAAAAAATATACACATATCCCCACGTAAATGAGATATCGCATTAATATCACTCAGAGTAGCGCACTGCCAAGCATCGGTCGCCCCGAAAAGGTATGAAATTCTGTACCAAATTGTAAATTCGGAGAACAAAGTAAGAAGAGTACGTCAGTAATACGTAATGTTGGTGCGGGACGCCAGCAGGAGCAGCAAGCTGTCCCGCGACCACGACCCAAGAAACTGATATGTTATACAAAGTGTAGTCATTCCAAAGTACAATTGTGTATATACGAGTATTCTCCACCTCAGCCTCTTGAAAAACGGCTCACCAAATTACCCTCCTCCCTTGTGTTGCGCGGCGCCGTATGGGGGCCGGAGAAGCCTACGAGTCCGAGCCACATTTACCGTCTCTTGTTTCTGGCGCGGGGAGGCTCAGTGCTTTGTTTCCTTGGTAATGAATCAGGGGAAAAGTGCCGCAATTAGATTAGCTCATTTTCAAGTGTCTGTTGCACTAGGGCGGATGGAGGCCAATCTTGCCGTCACCCAGAATTTAGTATAGGCTGGCTGACGGTGACTTAAGGGACTCCCAAGTGGCGAGCTGGTCCTCCTCTGCCTCACAACAAGGGAATCTCACAGACTTTCATTCACGTTCGCCGGCATGGAAATAAATAGTAAGGAAGGTCGGAATTTTGATGGTTAAGAACTGCAGAGAGAGAGAGAGAGAGAGAGAGAGAGAGAGAGAGAGAGAGAGAGAGAGAGAGAGAGAGAGAGAGAGAGAGAGAGAGAAAGTAAAGTTCCAGGCTGTTGATAGAGGAGAGGAAGAAACATTTTACGCCGATGCAAAAACATAATTAAGCAGTGCATTACACAATGATGAAATGGAGGGAAGGGAGTTTGGCGCACCGTAAAAGGGGGAAGAAGTTTTCGGTGAAGAAATCGAAGTGGGGAGTTCGCTGGAATAATAATGACGAGAAAGCTTTCTTCTTCTGCCTTGGACTCCGGCATAATAAAACAGAGGAAGAGAGTCGAGCTATTGTAGTGAAGGGAAGGAAAACTTCGCTCTAAAATGGTGTGGCGGGGGCGTCCTTTGAAAAGTGAATTGTGGAAGAGAGAGAGAGAGAGAGAGAGAGAGAGAGAGAGAGAGAGAGAGAGAGAGCCAGCCATAAAGACAAACAAAACGACAAAAAGACAGACAGAAGCAAATAATAATAACTCCATAGACAACACACTGAGACAGGAAAAAGGTGACAAACAGATAGAGACAGAAAAAATACAAGTAAAAATTATGAAGAAAAAACCTATACTCTAGCTTTTCTGACAAGGGATAGAATGGAAGGAGACACGGAGGAGGAGGAAGAAGAGGAGGAGGAAGAGAAGGAGGAGGAGGAGGAGGAGGTGCTGGCAGTGGGCGAAGGGAGGGGAGACCCGTAGAAGAAGGTCCGGGCGTAGCAGAGAACGAATTAAAAGCCCTTGAAGTATCGTCGAGGAACAATGGAGCCTTAACAGGGAAGGCTGCCAAGAATTGGTGGGGAGGCGGCGGGAACCTGCCACCGCCAGCACCCACGAGATGTGCGGCGGGGCAATGCTCAAGACTCTCGCATCCCTCGTATATTAAGAGTGCCATGACAAAGCCTGGGCGTGTGAGGCGGATGCTGAGGCTTGCTGATTACCCCCTTCATGCATCCTCCTCCTCCTCCTCCTCCTCCTTCTCCTGTCCCTGTCCCTGTTTCTCCTCTTACTCCTTTCCTCTTCCTCCTCTTCCTCCTAGCAGCACTTCTAGCATCACTCCTTCCTCCATCACCACACTCCCTTCACCGCAACTGTCTCCACTCTGCCTTCTATTCACAGCCTCCCATATCTTCCCTTCTCCTCTCTCTCTCTCTCTCTTTATCCTATTCCTCCTTCCCCTTTCTTTCCTTCTCTTTCAACTTCTAATCTTCTTGTATCATCATCATCACCATCTCTCTCTCTCTCTCTCTCTCTCTCTCTCTCTCTCTATCTCTCTCTCTCTCTTCATAACGTCTACTATGCTTCCCTCTATCCACACTTTTCTTTATTCCACATCTTCCTCATTCACTCATCTCCACTATTTATTCCTCTACCTCTACTAACCATCTTCCTCTTTCAGTCCACTAGCTCCCTTTCCTCTACTCCACATCTTTCTCATCCACCTAACTCCTATCTATTCCCCCTGGCCACTAGTCCCTCCCTGTCTCCTCCTTCCCTCAAAGTGGTCAGGCGCGCAGCGAGTGGTCTGACAAGTCGACACAGTGATGACAATTTGTAAGGGTCGGGCAGCACCAAGTTTTCACGTATTTGTTTTGTTTTATTTCAGTACGAGCCAACTAGTTTGTGTAAGGGATTAATTGTCACCCAGTTTTGTTGTTGTTGTTGTTGTTGTTGGTGGTGGTGGTGGTGGTGGTGGTAGTGGTTGTTTGTTTGTTGTTGTTGTTGCTAACCTGTTGTTGCTGCAGCTATCTACAATGTAAGACTACCACCACCATCACAATCACTGCTACTACTGTACTACTACTACTACTACTACTACTACTACTACTACTTTTATCATGGCTACCCTTACTATTTGTATTATGACAGACAGTATCGTCATAATCATCAACATTACAGCTATTGTTACTATTACGATTATCATTATTGTTGCTATTATTATTACTATTATTATTATTATTATTATTATTATTATTATTATTATTATTATTATTATTGTTGTTATTATTATTATCACCACTATCTTTACCATCACCATTATGACCAGTACGCACGCTTTCCACGCCGCACACACAGAAAACAGAAATAACATAATAACAGAGTTGAGCGTTGTTTAAGTGCAGCACAAAAGGGGACACAGCGGAAAGGCAGCACATAGTCGGAGTTACATTCGCCAAAGTATGCTTTTCTTAGTAATTGTAATACCTTGGCGGGATTACCCGAATACCGTGAGGGAGATTACGATAAGCAATTTAGGAAATCCTTGCATTAAAATCCTCCCCCATTGCGGCAGATCTCGGGAATAAATTTTGGGTTTCATCGAGGAGAAAAGGAAAGGGAGAAAATGAAACGAGGGGGAGAGGCGGTGCGGAGGAAGGGCGGCAGCGGAAGAAAAGGGAAAAACAAGAGCCGGAGAGCGGGAGAGAGTAAGCGGCCGCAACATGAAGAGGGGAGAGGCGCGACGAAGAGAGAAACAGAGAATGCAAAGAGGAAGAGAAGAGGGGCAGGCAGGACTGAGGGCGCGAAGAAATAGGAGAGGAAAGCAAGAAAAAAGGCAAACCAGAATGTGGAAGGATAAGGATCCGCATATGCACGGGGGACAGCAGAGAGAGAGAGAGAGAGAGAGAGAGAGAGAGAGAGAGAGAGAGAGAGAGAGAGAGAGAGAGAGAGAGAGAGAGAGAGAGAGAGAGAGAGAGAAGAGAAGAGAAGAGAAGAGAAGAGAAGAGAAAAGAAGAGAAGAGATGAGAAGAGAAGAAGAGAAGAGATGAGAAGAGAAGAGGAGAGGAGAGGAGAGGAGAGGAGAAGAGAGGAGAGAAAAGAGATAGATAGACATTAGGACAGATACATAGGCGAAAAAAGACAAGACAAAAATATATACAGGAAAATACTAATAGAATAGTCATAATAAGTAAAAACGCATAAGAGAAAAGACAAGTTGATAGGCACAAATAGGTTCCTATCCAGCGTTCCCTCCCAGGCGTGCATCTCCATTGCCTTCCCCGAGACACACCCACCCACCCGCCCGCCAGCCGCTGCTTCTTTCCCGGGTCGCACCGACATAAGTCTGGCTGCGGGTTATGAGGACACACCCCAAGCACAGACTCAGGCTACCAAGGCGTCGCTGTTCAGAGGCACAAGTTTCTACAAAGATAATGATGAAAAAGACAATGGATAAGAATGACTGCCGCAGCTCAGCCACTGCAAAGGGGAAAAAAATGCAAGGGCGGCCAGCACCCTTACCAGCCGTGGTTCTCAAGTAGCAGAAGAATTATGGCTTCATCTCTCGAGCCCCCTCGTTCAGGCGAGCCATTCTGATAGCCGGAGTTGGAACAGAGTCGTTGTAGATAAGCCTTTATGGCCATGGAGGCTAAAAATGGTGCAAACTTTTATCAATATTGCAGCCGCCTCGGAGATGCAACTTTGCAGCCATAATGACATTCATGGCCTCCTCCTTCTCCTCCTCCTACTCCTCCTCCTTCTCCTCCTCCTCCTCCTCCTCCTCCTCGACGCCGCGCTCCTTCTCCTCCACTTCTTACTCTTCCTCTTTGCCTCTTGCCTCGTCTTCGCCCCTCCCCATTCCTTCTCTCCACTGCTCTGATTTTGGTTAGCAATGGTGATTCTTTCTCTTTCTTTACAGTGGCAATATTTATGGTCTGCACTGAATGGCACGCGTATCGATTCAACGTACTGCTCCCATTCCTCCCTCAGGCCGCCGGCTCCCCCTCCCCCCCTTTGTTGGTCTGTCGGTCACTGTTTGCCCCGACCGGTGTTGCTTACTGGGCCTGTGTGTATGTGTGTGTGTGTGTGTGTGTGTGTGTGTGTGTGTGTGTGTGTGTGTGTGTGTGTGTGTGTGTGTGTGTGTGTGTGTGCAAGGTTGGTGTCGTCGAGTCACGTGGTCAACACTTGTCCAGGGTTCTGCATCTCCTCCCTAAGCTTGATGATGCGTGAAACTTGCTTGCAGAAAGAATGTAGCTATGCATCTTTCTTTACTCCCTTCCTTTTCCATCTCAGCCTCTCTCTCTCTCTCTGGCGGCGACTGGTATCCACACGCACTTCAGGCGTATAGAGTTATCTTTTCATGATGTTGGCTTGGCATACAATTATCTCCGTCCACTGTTGGCTGTACAAACAATTAGGTCCCGTTATAGATAGCTTTGCAAACAGCTACATCAAGGTGTAGTTAGGGCCTCATCCTGCAGTCGCTCCCCGCGTGTCATCGTCATTAGTCGCGCGGCATCAAGCCAAACTTTACAGGGCGTCGGCGGCGAGTCCTGTGTTTCTTGAGGGCTTGGCCAGCGGGAGCATCTCGGCGGCTCAGGCCGGGCGTCATCTGCGGCTCTTCCTCCGTGGTATGCACCGGCTATAGGTGTGGCGGTAAAGATGCGGCGATTGTCAAGAGTGATAATGATAGTTGTAATGATGGGTGCTACTATTACTACTACTACTACTACTACTACTACTACTACTACTACTACTACTACTACTACTACTACTACTACTGCTGCTGCTGCTGCTGCTGCTGCTGCTGCTGCTGCTACTGCTGCTACTACTACTTCTACAATACTGCTACTACAAAGCAAAGACAGCAACAGCAACAAGAACAACAGCAACAACAATAACAAAACAATTTAAAAAGATGTGGAAATATTCAAATAACTATGTATATGACGAAAAAAAAGGAAAAGAGTACTTCATTCGTACAACACTACTTAAAGGTAATTACAGCCGTCAACTCTTTAAAGCTGGTGTACAAAACAGCTAAATTTTTTCCTTTGACACGATAACCTTTCCATAACAGGCCGTCACATCACACGCGCCGCCACTCTCGGCTCGCAAGCCTTGAAATGCTACCTTGGTTCATACATTTACCGCGTGATCGAGTTTGCATAATTAAAAGTAATGACTGATTTCCTTTAATTAGGTATGATTTTAAAACAAAGGCTGCACGAGTTTTGAGTTTGGAAACCCGACTGGATGATTTTTGTGAACTGCTTTCTTATATTACTAACCTTGTGTGTGTGTATGTGTGTGTGTGTGTGTGTGTGTGTGTGTGTGTGTGTGTGTGTGTGTGTGTGTGTGTGTGTGTGTGTGTGTGTTCTCGGTGAAAGCAAAGGCAGGCCTAGTATGGTGTCGTGTGTGTGTGTGTGTGTGTGTGTGTGTGTGTGTGTGTGTGTGTGTGTGTGTGTGTGTGTGTGTGTGTGTTCTCGGTGAAAGCAAAGGCAGGCCTAGTATGGTGTCGTGTGTGTGTGTGTGTGTGTGTGTGTGTGTGTGTGTGTGTGTGTGTGTGTGTGTTCCCCCCGTGAAAGCAAAGGAAGGCTGGTATGGTGGTGGTGTTTGTGTGTGAGCGGATAAGAAAGGTCAACATGGGAACGTGTCGCCCGCCTCTGGCCTCTCAAAGATGCATGGTCAGGCAGTGTCTACACCCGCCTCGCTCACAATTTTTTTTGGAGCTAATGGCGACGGAGCTCATTCCATTTCCCGAGCCCATAAAAGCTGAAGAGTGATGCTGAAGTCAACGTAACCCTCTTGAACTCGAGCCGTCAGTGTTCGTATGAAGAGAGGCAGACCCAGGTGAAGAAGGAGGTCAAGAGGAAGATATGTTTTTAATACTTTCATTTCGCACTTTATTTGTGAGGGAGTGAAATTAGTTAGCCCGTAAAAGTGTGAGCGTGAAAGGGAGGTTCAGGTAAAGGACTTCAAGGGAAGGATATGCTTTAAAACTAATGTTGTTTTGTGCTTATTTGTGATGGCATAAAATGAGTTATACAGCTGGTGTGTTGAAGTGACGTAAGTATAGGATCTTTGTGGCTTACATGTTAAATGTGCCTGATTTAGCGCGTAAATCGTGTCCATTGTTTTCCTCATTAACTTACGCATCACAAAACACCAAAGTCAGCCTCCACCTACACATTCGCAAATATTTCAAACCAAACATACAACACCAACCAAACTCCACTACCATGTGCACCTCTTGTGGCTTGTCAACGAACCAACATTTTTACTTGGTGGTTCCCTGACCCAGCACTGCTACGCTGGGGCACGCTGTCTGTCTCCTTAGGGAAAACATTGCAGCTCATGCCACCTTATAAAGAACTGTAAGAGAGGCGAGCTATTAAGATCATTTACACTTTTCCCTTGGTCGTAATCTGCCTCCGCGCGAGGAGCGACTGAGGAACAATCCATCGCTTTATCGTGAAGAGTTTGCGCGTCATAATGATGGTCATTTATGCAGATGGGCGTTTCGGGGTCCTGCCATCCACAGCATCCATAACGAACCAAGTTCTTTTAATACTGCTCGGAAAAAGGATCACATCCCCGAGATAATACATCCATCTGGGACACAACGCTACATAATTCCAGTGTTGGGCGAGGGCCTGCATCAAGAGGCACCGTTCTCCAGGGACGAATGTTAGGGTACAAGAGCACGTCGGGTCACCCTTGAGGCCCTTGAGGGTTGGCTCTGTATTACCCCGGGCGCCTCAATTTATCTGGATCACATTAGCATTAAGCCTTGCAAACGAGTCTACACGCGGACTATAAAACTGATCATATTTCAGCAGTCTAATGAGCGGTGCAATCGCTGTATATAGGCTTGGCGAGGGTCACATGCAAATGTTGCCTTTCTTTGAAAGAGTGACGGTGCATTTTTCCATTGCATTCATGTGCGGTTCAATGGAGTGTGCTCAAAAGTGTCCAGCTGCAGTTGCAATAGAAGGAGGGAGTGAAAAAAAAGAGGGACGGGTAGGGGAGCAGGCAGAGAGGAAGACGCAGAGCCGCGAAGAGGCGATCTTTTATACCGCTGATTCTCCTTCCTCTAAGCCCGTAATGTAGGTTGAATTTAGCGGCGGTTAGCAGCATTGTCTCATAAGGTTTAGTTAACTTCTAAAGTTCAACCGCTCACTCCTTCAAGTTCAAGCAATTATGTTCCTTACAGCGCTGTCCGTGAAGGGCTGAAGTTCTTCTCAGGAAATAAGATTTAGACAGTGGTGCGTTGTTTTGTTCCATTTCTCACTCTGGTGCTCCCTCTTATTTGATTGTCTTCTGCATCTCAGCCTCGGCTTAACACAACTGTTCTAATATTGCCTATTTTAAGATGTTTATATAAATGTAAATATTATATATATATATATATATATATATATATATATATATATATATATATATATATATATATATATATATATATATATATATATATATATATATATGATGAAAATATATCATGAAATAAGCGCTCTTAGTCTACGTGGAAAAACTTTAATAGAACTACATTGAATCTTTTAATTTCAGTCATTTCTTTACTTCCTTTCCTTTTGCAGTTTAGTGTTTTTTCTTCTCTTATTTTCATTTTCAGCCCAATGTTTTTCATTTTAATTTCTTCATTATTCCATTCCTTCCTCCCTCCTCCTTCTCCACATACTTCCTATTTTTCCTATTTCTTCCTTCTACTCTTTCTCTTCCTCCTCTCCTCCTCTTAGTGATATGGACTCCTACACAGCCTGGGTTGGGCGTCACTGGGGATTGCTCACGCCATAAAAGTGGAGGGATGGACGCGGCGGGCGGTGTCTGTGTCCGGCCCGAGGCGGCGGGGTCCCTGCTCCCTGGCCCCAAGGGCGTAAAATGTTTCGTGGAGGGATGCAGCCTTGGAGTGTCCCGCTGCTTACAATGGTGCGATTGCTAGACGAGGCGAGGCAGCACCAGAATTATGAGAAAGGGAAGGAAGGGGAGGATGAAGGGATACAAAATTATGAGGAAGACAGAGAAGAGCAGAAACACGAGGAGTGAATGGAGATAACGCCTATCTCTAACACTTTTTATATTAGAATACATGGAAAGGACTGATACCAAAAGATCTGTTTATCTATAACAAGGGAACCTATTGATTTATTAAGTATTTCTGGTAAACTTCGTGTGTGTGAGAAAACAGGGTAGAAATATGTGTGGTAACATTACCAACACACGCAAGACAACAGGATGGAGAAGTGGATGGAGGCAATCACATGAGCAGGGTGTCTGGTCAGGGGCGAGTGATGAGCATGGTGTGTATGAGGGAGAAAAATTCAAAATAACATCAATGTATTCTTATCGTGTATTAAGAAAATCTTGGTCAGAGGCTGGAACAAATATAGGAAGCGTAATAATAGTGAGTCTCTATGGAAGGTGTTGATTATGTGAATGATTCGAATACGTTTAACAGGGAGGAACGAACTGTCGTAATCGATTGTTTGTACTCTGTTATTTATTGTTCACATATCAGTAATAGAGAACACATGTTATCCTAGCCCCACACCACACACAGTGGAGATGGAGATACCATAAGAGACTTTCTTCCTTGAATATGAGTCATTATGCAAGTTTCTCCACCACGGAAGAGAACGATGCTCTTCCCTCGTCGTCATGCTGTCGACACTCACCCACTCCATCAGTAAGCGGTCGGTGTCACTACTACCTTAGTTCACTCTCTTCATTATAATTTCTGCCCTCTAATTGCCCTGTTTTTTTTTTTTTTCTTCTTCTTTTGTGATTTTTCTCCCTTGTATCTCTTGTCGTTCTTCGTTTTTTTCTGTATTTTCATCAGACGGTGATAAAACTAGTTGGTAAATCGAGTTATTCCACTTAATCGGAACAATTGCCATTTTATACCTTGCTGCGAGGAACCCAAATGAGAATTTTGTACAGTATATTTGCACGACGTCATTGGGTGCTGTGAAAGTGCGCCTGGCAGAATGGTGGAAAGATTCCCTCCCGGCAACGAATTAATATGAAGAAGGCGGATGGCTGGACAGCAGATAGAGTCCGACCTTTTATGAACGCATCATCTGCGGCGGTACATTGCGTGCGTGGGCGATGGAAAAGCGTCAGTGCAACTCTTTAAGTCAGGGTAATCATGAATAATAATGTTCAGTTAACCTTTACTGAGCACGTGACTTTTTCCTCCTCTGTTTCCTTGCTTCGATGCAAAACTTATTAGTGCCTCAAGAGACACACACGTAAGGTCTACTTAGAAAAAAAATAACAATAATTCCTCCTCTGGTTGCTTTCCTTTCCGCACACTGCTGACCTCGTCTGCTACCTCCTTCATAATAATAAATAAAAAAATAAAAAAAATTAGCTAAACCAATCTAGGGTGTAATGAGGCAGCCGCCTGACGAGTATGAAATATTGGGCAACTTTGTGGAGCAGCTGCTTCAGGAGGAAAATATTGCAACAAAAGATTTACTGTATCAATTAGGACACATTTTACACCAAACTCCGAGCGTGCGATCAAAGGCCAGCCCTTCAAAGTTTCTGTCTACTCCATCAAGTTACACAAAATTTTTGGAGTAATGTTCGTTAATAAATTTTCATAGGGACAATATCATGTTTAATTACTTCTTCCAGTGCCTCATTTTTTCCTTCCTAGAAAGATGCTGGTATGTTTCTTTAGCAGACTTTAACAATTGAACTTTAATCAAGGAGTCGTCAGCTACAGTGCTGAGGAAAAGTAAAAAAGATGCAGAAGAGGACGACGGACGGCGCAGCAGATGTGGCGCGGCAGCTTTGAAAGCGTTTTTTGGGCGAGGCGTGAGGCGCTCCAAGGAATTATTGCTTAAAGTTCTAAATGGGTGTTGTTTACCATGTCAGCTTTTCTTGCTGCAGAGGGAGGGTGCTGCGGCGGCCACCACCAGGGAGACACCAGCAGTAAGGGGGTAACTCAGTCTTCCCTTTAGACACAAGCTACTCAACCCCGGCTGCTCCCTACCTGAGCTCTCAACTTTAACAGCATTTAGAGAAGAGTGTCGCGAGTAAGACTGGGAAAGACAGTCTCCCCCAAAAAGCTAATGTTGCTACGAGAATAAATATTTAAATAAGCATAATTAATAAGGCTCAGCCGGTTCCGCTACGCCACTGCACTAAGACCTATTTTCTCCCACTCCCCGCCAAGACCTTGACTCTTACGGGAGCCTCCTCAAAGGCTGACCCGCGGAAATAAAACGGAGCCTCGTCTGCCAGCCCGACCCCTGGGAGAAAGGAGCGTGTCCCTGTCCCTCATAGCCTCATTTTTCGCTCCAAACTCATAGAAAATCCGCCCCATAAAGCGCTACCGTCACTTCTGCCCAAATGAAAACTACATGAAGAACCGGCGACCAACTGCCAGGGTGCCACTTCGTGTTTTCTTCAGTTTACCTCTAGATGAAGCATACGCCTACTTACTTCCCTACCAGCCCGTCTGCTCCCATAACACCGCTAAATATTAACTTTGACTTTTACAATCTTTAACAATAACTCGCAATCTCCGTTTGAAAGGTTGAGCTGCTTATGCTTGTTTTGGAATAAAGATCTCTGGTCACAGCCAAAGCCAATACTAGGGGTGGCTGGTGTGGCCTCCCGTTCTTTGTAATCAGCCAAGGGCCCCCCGCCTCCCAGGCAATGCACTCCTCGGTGAATGAAAACTAGAAACCTACGCGCTTGTCATTGAAAGTATTTATATATCAAGTTTCAGAATTGCAAAGCTAGTGTGACTTCTTTTAAGAAATACTGTTTAGGGAACCGGTAGAGGAGGGAAATCTTAAGCGTTTGATGACGAGGCCAGGGTCAGCCAGCCTCCGATAACTCCCGCGCCGCTCAATAGATGGCGCGGTAGGTGGGTCGGGTGTGAGGCGGGCGTGAGAGAGCACGGGAGTCTCACGCAACTTACTACGACGTGTGCTTGCACTAGTCATGAATGGGATCTTTTTACCGCCACTTTGAAAGGCTGCCTCAAGTGCACAGCCAACAGGAATCCCAGAAAATAAAACCTAGAGCTAATACCCGTTTTGTTTGAGTCAATGCTATCAATCTGGGATCGATGTGAAGTGCAGAGTGGTACTGTATGGCAGCAGAATTTGTACTACACAGCAACCATGTGATCAATCCCTCTCTTCCTCCCTCTTTAATACTACCACGCTCTCTACGCTTGTGCTACCTCCTCTCTACCCCCCAACACCCCCATGTCCCCCCCCTTCTGACTCTCTTTCTTCCCCCTCCCTATATCTCTCTGTCTCACACACACACACACACACAGTTCAGGTAGCAGGTGGCTGTCCTCATCTACCCTTACATAGAGGACAATTTTTCTTCCCTCTCACTTCATCTCTCTCTAGATTGGCATCGTGTGGTGAGGTTTTGGTGACCATTGTAAGACCAGCGAGAGGATCACCTCGTGGACCGGTCTTCAGCTATCTGGCTAATTCACTTTATTAAGGCAAGACTTTTGCTTCCTCACTTCCCCTCAGTATCTATTATCGCGACACGTGACTGTTACTTCTCAGGGGAATGCAGGTAGTGCCTTTACATTATACTGTGTTGCATTAACTTGAATCTTGACGCTGGTGATTCTAAGTACTAGATATGTTTTATGTTGCCGACTACACAAAGAAGAGAACATGCATAGTGGAAGATGAACATACACTTAAAACATAAACTTGCCATACAATAAGATACACACATAATATACAAATGGATGATGACCATATGAGCACGCCTCTTACACACACACACACACACACACACACACACACACACCACTAAACATATAAGGGTGCGGCCGGACCCTTACAAGCGAGACGGAGAGGGAATGACGCTGTGTTTGGGGGAAGGACGCTCAAGGGGAGACTAAGAGAGGCCTGAGAGGGAGGCGCGTCCCGGAGTTTGTATCCCCACTTACATGAGAAGGTCGCGGTGATGTTTGTTAGGGGCTGTCTGTGCTTGTCTGGTTTTATGAAGGGTAAAGTTTTTTTCTCTCCTTTCCTTTAGTGGTACACGTGGAGGTTCTTGGGTACAGGATTCAGAAAGGATGTGCGCTACCTGGTCCCCGTAGTGTTGTATGCGGAGTGCTGGGCGGGGAAGGGGTAGGTAAGGGAGAAGTAAGGATGGATTGTCAATAAATGTTAAATTGATGTTCTTTTCTTGGTTGTTATTGTTGGTTTTGTTACCGTTGTTTTGTATTATTAGTATGTTACTGTTGTTTGGTACAAGTAGAAGTTTTTAGTTGTTGTTGTTGTTGTTGTTGTTGTTACTGTAGCTGTTGTTGTTGTTGTTGTTGTTGTTGTTATTATTGTTGTTGTTGTTACTGGTGTTATAACTACTACTGTTATTGTTACGAGAAACGATATGACAATGATAATAATAATAATAATAATAATAATAACAACAACAACAACAACAACAACAACAACGACAACAACAACAACAACAACAACAACAACAACAACAACAACAACAACAACAACAACAACAACAACAACAACAACAACAACAACAACAACAACAACAATAATAATAATAATAATAATAATAATAACAACAACAACAATAAGCTGTTAATAATGGTCCCGTTCTGGCTTGTACTTAACTTCTGATACCAATAGCAAGAGCAACAATAGTACATAAGAACATAGGACAATAAGTAGCATAACTACTACTACTACTACTACTACTACTACTACTACTACTACTACTACTACTACTGCTTCTGCTTCTGACCACAGTATTTTCTTTTCAGTCATCACATCCAATACCTTCAGTCACAAGAGGTCTCTGCAATATCCCACAATCTATCAACGACGCTCTACACTGTCAAACATGAAGTCACCCTCAAGAACTACACCGGCAGTCTTCAGGCTAAAATCCACACGCAAGAAATCCCATCCTCCTCTCATAACGCAACGAGGATAAAGCAAATCTCGAACGTAAGTTGAACACGAGATAACACAATATATTAATCCATAAAAATGCACTGAATTTCTTACAACTCCTCACACAAACGTATCAGTGCTTTATCATCAAAGAAAATACAGTGAAAAGTGAAAAATTATTCGCAACTAAAAATTAGACTTAAATTACTGACGGTAGACTGAAAGAGTGAAAGATAAAAAAGAAAAGGAAAAAAATCAAGTTAACAATATAAATGTAAATAATTTCAAAACAACCTGGCCAGTGCCGAGTGGTCGAGCCGCGCGAACACTGCCGCGGGAGTCAGAACACTACGATTTGCGGCGAGGAAAAGGAATAAAAAGTGGTGGCATCGCTGAATGGGCACAAATATTTTCTGGTGATATTGTGGCAGGCGGCAATTGCTTAAAGGGAGGAAAGCTGCTTTCCACGGATCATTACAGACTTTTATCCTTCATCACTATTATCATCGTTTATATTATCATTATAATATCATCATAATTGCCATACTCTTCATCATCATCATCATCATCATCATCATCATCATCGTCATCATCATCATCATCATCATCGTCATCATCATCATCATCATCGTTTCCATAAAACACACCTTAACATAAGAGAATTATTAAATATTTCTACTATTTGTCGGTATTTGAGTGAAATGTTCCACACCACCAGACTAAACGATGAACAAAAGAAACTTCTGTTAATATTTTTTCATGTTTTTATTGCTTTAACAAAAACATGAATGTATGCATCTAAATGCAATCACTTTAGTCCAGGCTATAGGGCTGGGGAAAAAATAAACTTTCATCTGAAAATATCTACCTCTGTAAAACAAAATAAAATCAGGATCGCCCTGAAAGCTCCGCCGTGCTGGGGCGCGGCGTCATCAAAAAATTACGTGACCAACAAATTTAATTAATAATGCAAATGGGCGGCCAGTGGCTATTCATGTTACGGAGACTCGTCAGGCGATTTTTACTCAGCGGCCCGAGAGTGACACTTGTGGCCCGCTGACGAGCGCCACGCACGTCCGTCACCGGCTGCCGAGGAGCTATTAATACACACACATACACACACACACATTTATAGATCATTTAACATATCAAAGAACACCACTCCGTTACTAACAATCTTATATTACACGGCATTTACATAAAGCACTTATTCAACCTTTCAAAAAAACTACCACTATCTCGTATCACATTATGTTCGTCGGCAAAAAAAAAAAAAAAAAAGTAGAGGAAACAAGTAAAAGCGTGGCATCAGTGTAACATTTTTATATTGCTGCCAACCAACACCGAATCTTTTCTGGAAAAGTGAGATTCTTGCACTAAAGGTCATGTAGCCTTCAATAACAACCATCAGTGTCCTTTGGCGTCCAGTGAGTGCATGAGGTAACCCGCCAGAGACTAAATAAAAAAAAAGTGGAAAAAAAATAAAAAGCAGAGAAACGAGTCTGGCGGGTGTGTGCAAACAGTGGTGGGGGAAAGTATTGCGAGGGGACGGCGTGTAAAATGGTTTTAAAAGTGCTCTAAAATGTGTTTCCTCTTTATGTGTTGATACAGCAAACAGGGACAGTTCAGTGATGCCTTGTCTGCGGCGCGAGGCTGGCCTATGTATGCACAGCAGCAGGAGGAGGAGGAGGAGGGCGATGCATAGAGGATGTGTCGACAAAAAAAAAAAAAAAAAGAAAAGAAAAGAAAAAAAGAGGAAAAATAAACAAAATCAAAATACTAAAAATTCCCACCGGTTCACAAAATACTTACCTGTTACAAAACCGATAATGCTCAACGGACAAAAGATATAAGTGAATTTTCATACAAGACTACTTAAATATCGTTAGTTTCTCATTATTTCTTACACTGAAGATCTACAGTCGAAGCTCAAGACAATACCTCTGCTTTAGCTTGAGTTTCCCTATCACCTATCCCGCACATGTAGAAAAGCTTACTTTGTATTGCACCTCGTGAATTAGTTCTGCATGAAATATAGATAAAAAAAAACTAAGCATAGAAGTTAAGGATGAGTTGAAAGGGCAAATTACTACACGGTGCAGTGGGAGGCAAGAGTGAGGGACGCAGTGTTTGTCCCTCACCTCTCTCGGCCACACACTGACGTCACTTGAACCGCCAGTCTCATGCCCCAGCCAACTCTCTCTCTCTCTCTCTCTCTCTCTCTCTCTCTCTCTCTCTCTGCCTGCCTGCATCCCGCCCCTGGCCTTCCTATACCTGTCTCTCTCCCTCTCTCTCCCTCCTCCTTCCTCCTCTTCCTTTATTCATTCACACACGAATATTTTTCCCTCTTTCTCCGGCCAATAATCGCAGCGGTAATTCGTGTTAAGTTCGTGACTGTGGCGTTCTGTTGTGAAATGTCGTTCTTTGCTGCGTTGTGGGATGAAAAATGTGACAGTTGTGATGAGAATGATATTGACGAGGCGAGGAGAAAGTAAAGGTGGTGGTGTTGGTGGTGGTGGTGGTGGTGGTGGTGATGGTGTTGGTGGTGGTGTTGGTGGTGGTGGTGGTGGTGGTGTTGGTGGTGTTGGTGGTGGTGGTCATGGTTTCTTTTTCTCTTTTTTCTCACTTTTCTGTTCTTTTCTTTTGTTCTTCAATCGCTTTTCTCCTCTGTACTTCTTATTGCTTGCTGTTCTTATTTTATCGTTTTCTTCTTCTTTTACTACTCATTTTCTTCTTCCTACATTATTATTATTATTATTATTATTATTATTATTATTATTATTATTATTATTATTATTATCATTATTATCATTATTATTGTTATCATTTATATTATCATAATTCAATATATTTCTTATCCTTTTCCTTTTCTTCTTCCCATTTTTCTTATCCTCCATATTCCTTCCGCTTCTCTTTTCAGCTTATTTTCCTCTGTTCTATTTTCTTTTCTTCTTTCTGCTTCCTCTTTTCTTTCTCAGTTTCTTTTTACCTCCCCTCAAACTTTCCTTCGTCCTTCCTCTCCTCTTCTTTATATTATTTTTTTCCTTTCCCTTTCACCTCCTCCTCCTCCTCTTCCTCCTCCTCCTCTTCTTCCTTCGCCACCATCCTCCTACCACCTTGCCATAACTGAAGCTTTCTTGTCCCGTCCCTCCACATGCAGTTTTCTAGTCTGCATGATAAAGCTTTTATTTTTTTATTTTTTCGTATTTTTCCCTTCATCGGGCGGCGGTAATGTATTCATGGTATGCGGAGCGACACTGTTAAATCAGTGTCGTGTGCGGGGCGTGTTCAACAAGTGGACCTCGACTGTTTGTGAAAATTTACTCTTATTCCATAGAGAGTGAGAGAGAGAGAGAGAGAGAGATACAGAGAGGAGAAAAAAATACATACACGCATGCACAGTGAATATAAATGCATACGTACACGGTCGCACATGCATATATGTATTCGCATTATCACATACAAATGTACGAGTATATAAACGATCACATGCATGCCTATAGCACGGCAGTAAGAGTCAAGTACTGGTAGATACAAAATACACACATGCAGTACTTGTTCCCAATCCTAACGTATATATGCCATGTAAGGGAAAGGGGTGAAAGAAAAAAAAAAATGAAAAATAGTTCAGTCGTCCACACGCCCCAAACTTTTCAGCTCGCTACAATATTATATACTTATTTCCTGCGAGTTTGTTATTCATTATTTTTTTCAAAGTGTTAATGTTTGAGGCTGACAATTACGCGGTGGCCTGGCTGGCAGGGGTGGAATGGACGCTGTCTCTATTAGGGGTGTGTCCGCATGGAAGCAACCAGCACGCAACTTTTGTATCTCTCTCTCTCTCTCTCTCTCTCTCTCTCTCTCTCTCTCTCTCTCTCTCTCTCTCTCTCTCTCTCTCTCTCTTTCTACTTTAAAGTACACATACTAAGGATTTATTTAACACACCCTTATACAATTATTACAAAAAGAAAGAAAACGAGTAGCAAAAATTATAAGTAGAAAGAGAAAAAAATAAATAAATAAAAAAAAATAAAGAAGAAAGGGTGAAAAGAGAAGAAATCAAATGTACTGAAGTGGAAATATTACTGATAAGAAAATCCACACAGTACATGACATTACTGCCGGAATTAATAATCAACCTTAACAGTTAGCAGGGCACCAAAATACTCACCACATACACGGCCACACTGTCCTCCCTTCTACGCTTGCAGCATACGAAATCCACCACTACCACTGCACTTGGCTGGAAAGAAAGTCAAGAAGTATGACTCGCTGGAAATCTGCAAAACACTTCATAAGTGAAATTAACATAGCTATGAAAACAAAACTAGAGTAAAATGAAAAAGTATGTATTATTTAGTCAGGAGCATAATGGCTGGGAAGAGAAGATCAAGTTATATCTGCTGAAGGTCCACAAAGCACTCGATCGGTGAAATTATCACAGGTATGAAGGCAAACATAGAGTAAAATAACGTATGTATTGTATTATTTGGTCAGGAACATAATGGTGGACAGAGAAGCGAAAGTAACCACTACAAAAAAAAAAAAAAAAAAATGCACTATTTAACTGAGAACAGGATGGTGCACGGGAGACATTCTGAGGCAGCCTGTCAGTTTTTATTATCGCATCTATGCAAAGACATACAATTAAATAAAAACATCGAAAGAAGTCGAAAAGTACGTGAATAATTTCGGTAAACATCATTATGGACTAAACACCAATCAAGTGACATTTGCAGTCCTCGTACCACCGTCCTCTTTTAAAGCTAGTCAGCTATGAAATTGAATATCTCGAGAAAAAAATATGGCGGAACGAAGGAGGCTTCCATTATCAGCCGTTCTACCTTTCTCTTTCATCTCGAGGCGTTCTTTCCTAGGAGGCTCGGTGCGCCATTGGACCCCCGCCACCGCCACGTCCCTAATCACCTCCATTTTTGGCAGCGGGGAGGAAAAATCACGTCGTAGGAGTTTTGTAGCAGCTCGGTAATTAATACGTGTTTACAGAGTGGTGGTCGAGTGGGAGGGTAGACTCTTCTGTGCCAAGCGAAGGAAGGGGAGTCTAGCCTTTTGTGCTACGGGGGATTTTTTACGACGCCTTCTTTTCTTCCTTCTTTCTTACAGTCTCTCTCTCTCTCTCTCTCTCTCTCTCTCTCTCTCTCTCTCTCTCTCTCTCTCTCTCTCTCTCTCTCTCTCTCTCTCCAAGGTCTCTGGTATTTCCCTGTGATACAAGGCAGTCTCTTCTCCCTCTCACGGTGTCTCTTGGCATATGGAGGGTGTCGCTTTGGAGGGAAGGCTAATACGTATAATGTGCCTTGGAGGGAGAGCTGAATAAAATAGTAGACAAATTAAAAAAAGGAGCATATTTAGCACGTTATAACCTAAGAACGAAAGGGAAGACGCAACAAAACCAGTAGGCCTATACGTGGCGGTTCCTGTAGGCACGTGGAAGTCCCTTACCAATAGAGGCTTTGCAGGAAGTGGAAATGGAAAAAGCTAGGAGATGTTTTCAGGTGTGATCATATAAGTATATAATATTATGGAAAGTATACAAGACAGCGCAAGGGATATATAATGTTGATTTACCTTAGAAAAATATATCACGCATTCACTGCTTCTTGTGGTTGCAATGTCTCGTTGATAATTTAGAAGTGAGAGTAGAAATCACGCGTGTAATGAAAACCTAATACATTTCGCTGTTATCGTGCATTCGCCAGGAGGAAGAGGAGCAAGATGAAGAGAAGGAAGAGGAGTGTGTGTGTGTGTGTGTGTGTGTGTGTGTGTGTGTGTGTGTGTGTGTGTGTGTGTGTGTGTGTGTGTGTGTGTGTGTGTGTGGGCGTGTGTGTGAGTGGTTTATCATAGGTGGCGGTGGGCAATGTTTATGAGAGGCGGGGGATTAAGAGGTTGGGAGGAAATATATTTTATGCGATTACAGTTTCGACTTGGCGGGTAGTAATGTCTGTGGTGATTACGGCGGGCGAGGCTCCTCTGTTTAGGAAGGTGGGTGATGCAGGAGGCTCAGGCCGCATCGCTCGGTAATGAGGGCAAAATACGGCGCCAGGAGGAACCTTATGTGTCGCCCGGGAGAAGATGAAGCCAGTGCTCGAAGTTTCTTTTTTTTTTTTTTTTTTATTGTGCGTGTGAGTGTTTGTATGAGTGTTTGTGGCGTGGGTTTTTTTTGGATTTGTGCTTGTGTTTGTGTGTTGTGTGTGTGGGGGGGGAAAGGGAAGTGAAAGTATATTACAAGTCCGTAGATTATAAAATATGAATTATGTGTAAAGTTGTTGCATTACCTTTACGAACATAAACCAATAAGAAATACATATCTAGCAACACACACACACACACACACACACACACACACACACACACACACACACACACACACACACACACACACACACACACACACACACACACACACACACACACACATCCTTCCCCTTCACACCTCTCAACACACACACACACACACACACACACACACACACACACACACACACACGAAAATTCTATGAAAATATTTTACCTTACGCTCACTCGGAATTTGCTCTTTTAAGTGCGGCAATAACCGGGCTCGAAAAATAGCGGGAGAAACAACGAGCCTAAAAGCCACGCATCTACATAAACCCACAATATGTGATAAGTGGGTTAGCTCCATAACGTGAGCCGGAATAACCTAGTTCATAATACCGCCACCCCGGCATATATACAGAAGAGGAAAAATTAAATCCTCGTTACGCAAGGGAGATGTAAATTGGTGTTTGGTTTGATCCTCTGCTTTAGAGTTGAGCTTCGTCTTTTCTACGAGTGCCTGTGTATTTAGGCATTATATACAAACATGTTTATTGTCACTCATTCTGATGCGGACGAAGCGACTCGACAGTAAATGTTCTTGCTTATAAATACGCAGGTACATGTTGTCAGTCGCCAGCAGGTCATTATAAAGAGATGGGAAGCTCGTGCCGCGGGTAATACGCCAAATGAATAAAGTATTACGCGCTGCCATTGAAAAGACTCACACGGCGATTATATATATATTTTTTTCGCATAAATATTTGTCGTTCTACTTAAATTTTATGCCATCCTGCAGTGTTATGGAAATGATAAAATCCCTCTCTCATTAAATGCTTGTGGCTGGAACTGCATTAACAGCGTCATCAACGTCATCATCATCATCATCATCACTATCATCATTATTGTTATCATCATATTCCTCAGTGAAAAAAAAAATAGAACAAAAACAATAACACCAATAAGAGGTTTTCTCATAGTATTCAACAATATTATTAGTGTGTGTGTGTGTGTGTGTGTGTGTGTGTGTGTGTGTGTGTGTGTGTGTGTGTGTGTGTGTGTGTGTGTGTGTGTGTGTGTGTGTGTGTGTATGTGCACCAGTAATTTCACATCCAAGGTCACTACACTAATCAATTAGTTTCTATTTGATAATTACTTGTAGATCTGTATCACTAATCAGGAGTCTTACATTCTTACACAAACACACACACACACACACACACACACACACACACACACACACACACACACACACACACACAATCCACCCCTCTAACTACACATCCGTCCATCTCTCTCTCACTCTACACACACACACACACACACACACACACACACACACACACACACACACACGAGGGTCGTATAGTGAGTGAGACGCCCGGCAACAATCACAACTCGGCCTCAAGCATCGATTTTTACGGCGCCACGTGTTGCCGGCCTGCGCGGTGGCCGCCTCCAGACACGTGGCGGGCGGCGGCAAGAACACCCACGTTACGGTACACACTCTCCCCAACACTCATAGTATAGAATAGAATGTACAATAGAATATACCCACGCTTTTCATTCACTTACTTACCCACTTTTATTGGTATTATCATTACCATTATTACGAGTATCGTGGAGTGTCGAGGGACGTGAGTTTAAAATACACGTCCCAGTGTGTGTTGTGCAAAGTGACTACGTAGAGAGGATGAGAGCGAATAATAGTGCCTAATAGAGGCCTGGGGACTCCTCCGTCTAGATCTTTGTTCGTCTCTTGCTGAAAGGAGTACAGTAAAATTTTTCCTAATTGTTTTAAAAAGTAATATAATGTTGTTATTGTCTTTTATTGATTTTTTTTAATCTCTTGCAAGTCACTTTGCGTGTGTAGGAAATATTACATGGTTTTTAAATGTAAATGTGGTTCTGACTTGTCCGAGAACGATGTGCTGTGATTCTTTGCGTTTCCTCATATCTTACCGGGAAGGAATGATATGCACAGGTCAGTTAAGGCACAGAGAGCAGTTCAGGTGTGACAGGTGGATCGTCAGGCATGAGTTAGTGCTTTCTGAAGACGAATGAATGACGTCAATGGTGCCACAGGTCGCCATGGAGGGGGAGCCTTCTCGGCGGCGAAGGCAGCGGGGAGGAAGGGCAGGGAATGCTGAGATAGTGTGCCGATAGGTGGGTGAGTGGGCAAGGAGGGGAGGAGCGAGGATAGGTATGTAGGTGGGCAAGGAGGGGAGGAGCGAGGATAGGTGGGTGGGTGGGCAAGGAGGGAAGGAGCGAGAATAGGTTGGTGAGTGGGCAAGAAGAGGAGGAAAGAGGATAGGTGGGTGGGTGGACAAAGAGGAGAGGAGGGAGGATAGGTGGGCGGGTGGGCAAGGAGGGGAGGAAGGAGGATAGGTGGATGGGTGGGCAAGGAGTGGTGGAGCTAGGACAAGTGTATGAGTGGGCAAGGAAAGGCATCCAAGGTGTTGGGCAGCCACACGCTGTCTTGCTCTCAATTCTTGGTTGGAAACAAGGCTATTTAGCTGCCACAAAATTTTCGAGTGACTCGAAGCAATAAAAATTGCAGACGTAGATGCTAAATATCTAATTTGCCTTTGTCTCTTCTGTTATTATTTAACATGGTGATCTTAAAATATCAATTCTCCAAGTACACCTTTAAATTTCATTTGTTCAAATTTCTCTTTTCCTTCTGTTCTCTTTCTCGAAATATTCTTCTCCTTCGGACGCACTGCTCTCCAGTCCCGGGGAGTATCTGAGGCCAAACTGTCTTCTGGGGACTAATTGCATCCTGGAATTAGCCCATCAAACGCCTGGTACAGCTTAATTGGTGTCTGGGCTGTATATTCTTTGGCCGTCCCACTTTCTTTACTGTACACCTTTCTTTATTTCCTATTACCTTTTTATCTCGAGAATCAAAGCGTTATAACCGTTGGCCATTATTCCCATATGAATTCTTCGGAATGATTGTGAATCTACGAAAAGGTACATGAACTTTATCCATCTGGTAATTTCCCTTAAAAATCATTCATTTAAGGACACCCCCGAAGCCACAGAAATATTAACTTGTGGCATCATGTTCGTCACATTGGAGTGTTTCATAAGATATTGGAATCTTAGCCACTACATGCAACCTTAAAAAGTAAAAAAAATATATATATAAGGACGAGGCGCATCAAAAATATAATAAAAATAAATGTATGTTATTCTTATCATATTTTTTTAATACGCCCTGCGCTTATAATCAACATTTAATAATTATCTAATGTACATAAGAGAAGAGCGCGTTTCGACAGCGGCTGACAGACAGGCAGATGAAAATGTGTCGGGAAAAGCATGGCAGGTTTGCTTTAATATTAGATGTATGCAAATCATATGATAATCCAACTATCCTATAAAAATAGCTGGTATCATGTAGGTATTTATGATGTGCGTTATTTATGACTTCCATCATTTAGGCAGACCACGAATGCTCTTCTTTACACACACACACACACACACACACACACACACACACACACACACACACACACACACACACACACACACACACACACACACACAGGCAATATAAGAATAATGGTTTATGGACAAAATTATACATACAAAGTCCCAATATATGTGGAAAGGAATATCTAAGGTTTGTCAAAATTTAATTAGTGTTTGAACAAAGATACTTATAAAAGAAAATATCTTATTACAAATATAGATTGGAAAAAAAGATATATAATAAATAATTAAATAATTAAATGGATAAAGAATCTAAATAGACCTTCGTATAAATAAAATGCAGAAAAAATGTACCAATTTATCCAAAAACCCATTTACCCACACCAACAAAAAAAAAAAAAAAAAAAAAAACACTCACCTAACCACCCACCCACCACCTAATCCATCCACCTACACACACACACACACACACACACACACACACACACACACACACACACACACACACATCCACCCACCCATCCACCCACTCACACCCACACACCTACACCCACGCCAACCAACGCTCCCCCTCCCCCTCCCCCTCAACACACACCTTGGCGAGTGCTGATGGATCACACTCGTGCCAGAGGGAGGCTTCCATTAATCAGGTGGTGGGCCGGAGCGGTGCGGATGAGCGATCTTTTGCCGTCTTATGCAAATAGAATCCTCTGATATATATTTCCAGGGCGAGTGTAGCCAGAGCAGCGTCCGATTTGCTGTGTTTTATGGAGATGAACTACTTGTGTTAGGAGCACCGAGGCGAGGCGCGACTTGTACAGGTGACGTTCAACTGCTGGGTATTATAGGGATATGCTATTCATTTGTATTTACATATCTGAAGTGAAGGAAAAACATTAATTTCTCAGTCCCAGTTCGCAGCTATCCTTGCATTTGCTACCTAGCAGTCCTTATTTAACGAGTGAGTCAGCTGTTGTGCCCTGTATCCTGAGGAGGTGACCGTTTTCTATATCATCTATCACAGTACCTGCTTGTGGCGCCATAGCGTGGAGGTTTGCTCTTAGATGACGCTTATTCCTTTCATTGGCACCTGAAAAGTTGTTTTATGACTTTAAACAATGGTAGCGCTACATGATGTGCTGTTATCCTGATGCCTAAATTCTTTAAAAGCCTTTTTCTTCTTGCACGGATTCTTGTCCACTCACTCCAACAAGAACAATGCAGAAGATCTGTTGACCCTCCACGAGACTCTCAAGGTCACACAGCCACTTCCCCAGCCACCCAGGAGAAAGTTTGACACTTACTTTACCTCCCCATGGCAACACACACACACGCACACACACACACACACACACACACACACACACACACACACACCTGACCCACGTTGAGGCACAGAGGTCACCACGGGCCCCTGCGATGTCGCCCTGACCCAAGACTCGCTTTCATCGACTATTTTAGAAACTCAGCGTTCAGTGAAGCTTTTTACGTTGTATTTTTATTATAAAGTTACTTAATTTGTTTCAAGGGAAACTGTCTTTACATGAAAGATAATTAGCTTTGTTATTCACAATAAATATACGTTTTTGTTTCATAAGTTTAATTTTCAGGAGACTGAAACTTTCCTGTGAAAAGACAGAGCTCTGCATGTATTGAAATTTCTTGTAAAGTTTTTTTAGACGCCAAAGAGAACGTGCATACATTTTTGAACACCAAAGTAAAATTATTTTTCCTCCAAGACAAAATATGATAAAGAAAACAGCGTTGTAGATAAAACAATACAATTTACATTTTAATGAGTAGCCTCTTCTCAGCGACATTGTCTCGCCGGAAGTTGGTATGTACTTGTAACGCGTCACCAGTAGTTATGCTGGCGAGTTGCTTTTGTTTTGCCACATAACGTTCTCCTCCCCACCATTGCCCCGCCGCCATCACTGCCGCCACTGCATCACCGCCATCACTCCTCCATCACACCCCAGGAGGCCACCATCTTCTCTTAATGGTGCGAGGAATCATCACCATCATCACCATTACCACATTCCCATCAGAGCAAGACTCACTAATGTAACATGCAAACCCGAGCGCTCAGCCGAGGTAATTTAACAAAACAATAATGAAATTAACTTTTGTATCAATTATAAGACTCTCTTGCGAGGAGTTTTTACAGTGTTGTCCTAATTACTCCCTGGCCACACTCCCGCCCGCTACCTAGAGAGAAAAAAAGAACACACCCCCAAAACTCTTCCTCCGGCTTCCCAAAATGCTGTCCCAACCTTTGACGTCTAAGAGAATTTTTACCCAAACTACAATTAACCTCATAATCTCATCAGGAATTTTGCCGCCGAAAAATAATGGAAGTGCCGGGGGTAGGAATATGGCTTTTGTGGACGACCGACAAAAATTCAACTTGATGGAGATGGGGCCCGATTTGGTTTTCAGAAGGTAGAGTAACTTTTGGGTGGGGGGCCTCCTTTGAATTTCGTGGCTTTTGATATCGCTCAGATACAAAGAGGTTAAGGAAAAGGGAGCAGCAGACATCTCCAATAAAGAAGACGCAGTTGGGTTGATCTAGACTCGACCCTCTGCTCTTCTTCTTCCAAGAACAAGACGAGGAGGCGAGCGGCGACCGAGCGGGAGGAAAGAGATTGCTCCCTTTTTTATACCGTTGCGATATTTCCCAGAGTCTTCCCAGTATTCTAACATTATCTTTGGTAGCAACAAAAGTAGACAGAGAAAGGAGTGCGAGAAAAGGACGAGGCGAGGCAGCGAGACTTGACAGGAACAGAGTTAGAAAAAGTAAAACAGAAAAGAAAGAAATGTAGAAAATAAGAACAGATCAAAGGTTCTAAGAAGACTCCGTGAACATTACAGACTCTCTCTCTCTCTCTCTCTCTCTCTCTCTCTCTCTCTCTCTCTCTCTCTCTCTCTCTCTCTCTCTCTCTTTCTCGTGTGTGAGGAGGGCGAGAGGAGGAAGGGAGGGGTATAGCGTATGACAAAAATACCAAATGAAAACCTGGAACCGATACCATGAGAAAAAATGGAGGAGGAGGAAGAGGAAGAGAAGCAAGAGAGGAGAAAAAAGGAGGAGGAGGATGAGGAGGAGAAGGAGGAGGAGGAGGAGGAGGAGGAGGAGGAGGAGGAGGAGGAGAAAGGAGATGGAGTAAGAAGAAGAAGAAGAAGAAGAAGAAGAAGAAGAAGAAGAAGAAGAAGAAGAAGAAGAAGAAGAAGAAGAAGAAGAAGAAGAAGAAGAAGAAAAAGAAGGAGAAGAAGAAGAAGAAGGACGATGATGATGATGATGATGATGATGATAATGATGATGATAAATAGGGAGAAGAAGAACAAAAGTAAGTGAAGGACGATACCAAGGAGGAGGTGAAAGAGAAAGAGGAGGAGAAGGAGGAGGAGAAGGAGGAGGAGGAGGAGGAGGAGGAGGAGGAGGAGGAGGAGGAGGAGGAGGAAGAGGAGGGTCAGATAGTGGCGCGAGAGCATGTAAATGTTGATGGCTCGTGCCCAGCAGTTGTAAGGTCTACACCGGAACATTTTACAGCGCGGATTCCTTCTTCCTTGAAAAGTGCGTCGCTCCATCAGAGTGCAGCGAAACTCCTAAGCGCATTTTACTCTCCGTTCCTCTTTACACTGACATGCTTCCACGACTCTCGCGTCAAAACTCCTCCTATTTACGTCTCGCGTAACTCAAAAACGCAGGGCATTGCATCACATGTATATGTAAATGGAAGTCGGAGACAGTCAAATATTCCTCGTGTAATCTGGAATCCAATTTAGAAAATAAAGAAGAAAAAGACACGACCTGAAAAGTGATGGGAAACAAATATTGACTCAGAGTGGAATTAATTTCCCTCTTTTCAGGAAGCTGGGAAGAAAACTTCTCCTCAAAAGTCTTGGGAGGGAAAATGGCGTTTCCTAAGTGCGGAATAGTTATGTGCAGCAGATGGCGGGACGCGCCGCCGCCTCTGTTCTGGCTTACTCCTTTTTCTTTCTTCGTCCTTAATTACTTTTCCACTCCAAGAAAAAATGACTTTGTAGTTTCATGCGTAACACACGGACAAATTCCTCAGATAAAACACTGTAGAATACAAATACAGGTCGATGGAGATGTCCTTCTTCGCCAAGAAAAAGACAAAATGTGCCTCTGTGTAAAAGGAAAGGGCGCGTCTTCCTTCAAAGCGGCAGGAAAGTAATAACACAGCGGAAGTGTCTGGCAGCATCGCCACAAAATGGAGTGCATCCCCAGCCAAAGAGTCCACACCTAAGTGCAACATTAATGGGTATCTGGCCCAGCGTCGCCTTAATCTTGACTACGAAACTTATTTTCGTGATAACGCCCCCAAATAATTAAACCCCGCAGACTAACTTTTCCTTTTGATGATCAAAGTTATATGAGTTTTCTCCCTAAAAGATTTCTCTTGCGTAAAAACTCGCGCCTAATGAGAATTCTGAAATGTCCAAAACATCGCTATTTCTGGATAATATCGTATTGGATATTATGGTTTCGTCGGCTGTCTCCAAGAGTGAGCGCTTCAAGGGAAGACCCTTAGTGTCTCCTTGCTTGGGAAGATTGCTACCGAGACTGCACTCCAGGACAAACCTTTCACCGAGCGTCTGAGGGTCGGCTGAGTGCTGCCATATCTATCATTGTGAGCTGAAGGATAAAAAAAAAAAAATACACTCAGTCATTATTTCAACATGAGAGAGCCAAGACAGGAGAATAAAGGGAGCTAGAATTTGATCTTAGTTTTTCCCAATTAAAGAAAACTACACTCAAGTGCTTGATCTTTGAGGGATGAATTGGGAGCGGCACGTGGACCTTACTTAGAGACAGGGAGGCGCGGGGAGTGTGACCTTAATCCCTGCACCGTGACTCCAGCTCCTCCTTAGTGCAGCAGCGAAAGGCGTCGCGGTGCGGTGAGGCGCCTCATTAGCCGACTCGTCAGCTAGTAAGAAGCACTTGAGCCATGCTCGCGCATAAATCTGATTGGCTGGCAGGCGGCACTCGGCAGGGCGACTCGAGGTGACCGGAGGCGGACTGGTCCAAGTGTGGGCCTCATCCTGACCTCTGATTGGAAGGCCAGAATTGCCTTGTAGTTCTCTAATTGCCTGGTCGCTGTAACTATCGCGGTGAGTAGATGATTAAGGCCCTGCGAGGTGTCTCCGACTGAGCCCTGTTAATGACCAATGAAAATTCATAATCGCCTCCGAATCTTGTGTTGTCGTGGATATGAAGTTGAAATTGCAGAATCCCAGAGGAATAATTGAGGTGAGGACTTTTTGGGGCCAGATGACAATATCCGGACAGAAATAATCTCAAATTCTACCTTTCCGTCCCAAATGCCCTTCCCCACTCCTCCCCTCGCCCTCAAAGTTCCCGTAGAAAACAGTTCAAGCAAAACAGAAAGTTGCCTAAGAGGAACGTCGCATTTTATCTTAAGAAAACAAACGGTCTTCGCTCGGGCTTTTGATTAAAGAGAGAAAAAAAGTCTCCGGAGAAAGAGTCGAGGCGGGGCGAGGGCCACAGAAAGTCCTAATGAGATGCGAAAATTTTTACCACTGTCAAAGATTTTTTCGGGAAAGTGAATCAAACTCTTGAATTTCTATTGCATTTCGCGAGTATTTCCACCCAGAAAAGAAAGTGTGTGACTGGGAGGGTGACGCCAACCTTGTTTTGGTGGCGGCGCGTCCCCGTGCACCCTCAGTGTCTGCTAGGTGGACCAACAATTTCATTACGTTAATTCTGAGGCTAAAAAGGTGCCGGGCGAGGTGGCGCTGCTGAACGTTAGTAAATGGAAACGTTCGTCCGGGCCTCGAATTTTTCATCGGGACTCCATCTTTTAAGCAGCTGCACAAAATGGATGATCAGCCACGGTTGCCGAATTTCAAGTTAATTAATGTTATATACGTATACATATACATATGAAAGAGAGACACAAGTCAGTTTTTGTGCGCAAGAAGATGCGACTTTAGAGAATCTGTCTTGTCAAGGAGGTAATGGCCGCCGGGTAGACACTCCTTCGCGGCACATCAAGGAGTTCCAGGGTCACAAAGCATTCCTATCCATAGACATTTAGCCCCACCGGTATAATATTAGACTAGGAATCAATATAAGTAATTAGCCTTATACAATCTTAGAAAACGAGACAAAGTTAAATGTACTGCTTTGCGGAAGTAAGTAGTCCATAGCATCAAGGAGCTCCAGGGTCACAAAGCATTCCTGTCCATTAGCCATTCATTCATGGAAGTGTAATATTAAACTAGGAATCCATGTAAGTAATCACCACCATACAATCTTAGAAAACGAGGCAAAGTTCAGTGTACCGTTTTGTTGCAGTAAATAGGCCTCTTCATTCATTGGCCTTGCAAGTTGGCTATGCTTCACTTACATATTAACAGATTTAGAGTATTACTAATATCCCAGTAAGACGAAACAAGACAGATTTCCCGAAGTTTGCCACAAAGTCCTCGCTCATACTCCTGCCGAATATCTGACCAGGAAGACGAGCACACACACACACACACACACACACACACACACACACACACACACCAAATTGCAGTAATAGTAATGGATATTGAGTTACAAATACATTATCTTTATTTTACAGACTCAAATCGCAAGTTACATTATCCTGGCGTCCTTCATCTCAATGTGTGGCAGCCAAGTCATCGGTACTGCTGTCATCACCATTGTCATCAGCTATACTCCTTCCCCTGCCACCGTCCCCCGCCACCTCTGCTACTACTACTACTACTGCTCCCACCACCACCACCACCACCACCACCACCACACGCCGCCGCCAGAAGAGTCTCCCCTCTCTCCCCAATCACACGGGGCGAAAGATGTCGTTGGTGAAGGACTTAATCAAATCTGGAGTGTTTTTCCTCGCGCTAATCAGAGACGAAGGTTGGGAGCAAGAACTCTAATGTCATTTCCAGGCGGTGGACGAAACAAAGCTAAGAGAAGAAAGCTACACACAAACATGTTTTCAGAGTTTCTTGGGTTGACGAGGTTACGTATTCACGACGCGACGAACGCCCGTAGAAGAAGCAGCAGCAGCTCGGTGTGTGTGTGTTATTTTTTTACTCATACATATTTTTGTCTCTATATCAGCCAAATACATTTTCCTGCATATTCACTTTTCATTTACCGGGCTTCCTTCCTTCCCTTCATATTAACAGCAATTATAGCAGAAATGGCACTAGATGTAGCATTAAGACGTATACGTAGGAGCGGTTCTAGTAGTAGTAGTAGTAGTAATAATAGTAGTAGTAGTAGTAGTAGTAGTAGTAGTAGTAGTAGTAGTAGTAGTAGTAGTAGTAGTAGGTAGTAGTAGTAGTAGTAGTGGTGGTAAAAGAAGCAGCAGTAGTAGTAGTAGTAGTAGTAGTGGTATTGATAGTGGTAGTAGTAGTGGAAGTGGTGGTGGTGGTGGTGGTGGTGGTGGTGGTGGTAATGGCAGTAGAAGTAGCACTAGAATTATATTATAGAGTTAGTAATGACAACTTGTATTAATTTCATTGCGCCATAAAATACAACGCTCTCACAACACAGTCATATGACTTATCACACCTTTTCTAGAGATCTCAGGTGTAACAATGCTGAGTCTTCGTGCACAATGCTAAGGAACATTTCATTACAGCCGAGCCAACTCCTCCAGGTAAGATTCAAAGTTATAGAGAGAAAAGTGCTTGTTAATTGTTACTAAGAGTATTAGTATATTACCAAAAAGGCATGACTATAACATAACTAATTATATCATTATCTGGAGCAAATATCTTAGTACTTCAAAAATAAATCTTATGTGTTATTTTGTATATCTTTAAGGTAGGTTTCAATACACAGAAGTGAACATAATTTTGTAAGGCCAGAATACCGTGCCTCCTTTTCTTCATAAAATATAAATTACATACAACGATCTCCATGACACAACCTCAAGCTAAATATTTTATTGAATTATTCCATCACGATATTTAGAGTAAAGGAAAGCAAACAGCCATCTCTTACTGTATGATGTGCTTCACAAAATAGTAAAAAAAAAAAATGTTACTTCAGTCCATGTCCTTGTAGCGGAGGGAGAAACTTTGCTGATATATATTATAACATTTCGAATACTTGGAATAATTGCGAGCCACCATGAGAATAACGGGCGACAGGTAAAACAGCACACCTGAAAACATTCTAACATAATACCGAGCCTCATATTAAAGCTACACTGCCGCCACATTTTGTCTGATCCGAAACTAATAAATATGTATCAGGAATATTTAACTTCACCGACCGGACCTAATTCCAGCCCATCCCCTCCCCCCTTACCCAGTCCTTCCTCTGCCACACACACACACACACACACACACTGGGTGCTCTCATTTGCCTTACATTGGCGATAGTAATTAGTATAATGTAGCCGACAATAATTTCCAGCCGGTTGAAAGACATTATCTCCTAAATGCACGAGAATGGTCACTATTTTCGTCTCACTGAATTAGTGCCAAAACTGCTGACCAACTTATCGCGTGACAATGACGGATTCACGCCGTTGGCTTCTGCACGGCAGGGAAAAAGTGTCCCTGCATCACGCCAGCCTCCTCCCTCCTGCAGTGCGAATAATACATGCAACTGATGTGGTCAGTCGGTGGCGATTTTATCACTGCCATTTTGATAAATGACTTTTGCCACGTGGTTGTCCTTCCCGATCACGTGTGGCTTTTTGGCTCCCTGTCCACCTCCTTGTGTGCTGTTGGTCCCTTGCTCGCCTGCCCTTGCACACTACAACCAAGGGAATTATATTTCCAACAGTACGATATATATGTGTATATATATATATATATATATATATATATATATATATATATATATATATATATATATATATATATATATATATATATATATATATATATATATATATATAAATGTTTATTTATTTATTTATTTATTTATTTATTTATTTATCTATTTATTTATTTGTTTGTTTATTCATTCACCAATTTATTTGTTTATTCATATTATTGTGTTATCTTTGCCAGCATATATAATAAATATTCAGTAATTGTTACCGCAAAGGATAGCGTACTGTTATCTTAATTATCTGATTATACTATATTTAGGTAATATCTGCAAAATAAACAAATTAATAAAACTAGCACATTATACAAAATCACGCAAACCACGTAAATTTATCGCTTCGTTACTCAGCAAAATCTAAATAAGTAATATTAGTAAATAATAATCAGAGCGCTGTAGAGGAGCGGTGGAGCCGTGGCGGCGGCGTTCACGTGAAGAGCCTCGGGAGTGCGGGAGATGGTGGCGGCGCCTTCCAAGATTGTGGCCAGCAGCAGGCCACCACCGGGGTGTTGTGGCCAAGGTGAGTGATACGAGTGTTCAAGAGGCTCAACAACACCAATCGTAATTTAGCAGATGGACGTCAAGTTTCTAGATAAGACGGAATAAAGAGGGCGGCGGTGGCGGCGGCGGGACAGCGGCGCCCGTCACCGCCGCTACGTCTTGCGACACTCAGGGAGAGAATTTTCTTAGAACTTCTATAAAATTAATTATATATCTATATGAAATTTACAGTTATTTCACGTCTTATTCGTATACATATGCATACAAGGAAGCGGTCTACACCAGTCTTAATAATATTTTAAAAGTGCCATCACCTTTCTTGAGAACGTCTGTGATGATGAGAAATCACGCCAAAAAAATCCGTAAATAAATTGTTTTCTGTGCTGTCGGTTGAATGTTCATATCCTGTGGTCATGATGGTGACAACCACACTAATCAGGTGCTAGAATTTCTGGGTAAGTATTACACAACAAGCTAAGAGTGTGTAAGAAGAAGCAACCATTAACGTCCCTCCTCGCCGCCAAGACCCAGACGGGCCCGCGCCTCGGCACGGGGCAGGCAGGGGCGACACGACAGTGAATGGCTACTGTTGACGGAAAGCGGAGGTAAGACTTTTGTTTTGAATCTCCCAATAAAATATTCTTCTAAAGTATTGATATTCCCAAGGGCTCAAGGTAAGTGGCAGCGAGCCTGACTCCCTCACTCGACCCATCTGTCGCCAGCCAGGACCAGCGTCTTCCAGCAGACGGCCCCTCCCGCCCGCGCGCCCTCCCTGGACCCTCATCGAGGCGGCTCTTAAAGTTATGCCGTTACCCTGGCTTATCTTTACTCTGGAGGCATACCAGGTGATATATGCTACACGTGGCACGTGAGGTGCAGACACACAATGCAAGGCCAAAGAAGCTCAAGCCGGCGACGGGCAGGAGCCTCAGAAAAGGGTGAGGTTATCGTACACGCGGGGTGACGAGGCTCGTGGGCCGCGCGCAGGGGCTACCATTTTGTGGCCCCCCTTTTTTCTCGCTAGATTGGGAGTTGTATTTTACACCAGCACGAGTAAGCATTTTTCCCTCTGTCAGTCCTCCTGCGAAGTGCGGATGAATGAACGTGGCCTTCTTTTTGCCTTGCCAAGGGCGCGGCGTGTCCAGCCAGTGAAGCCAACCTAGACACTCTTGTTATGGCGCGTACTTTGAAATTATCCCCCCCAGTTCCCCCCCATAAAATGTCGGGTTTATTTGTGCGGTAAGAGCGCCTGCGTCAGTGCCACGCTGGCGCCCCCTCCTCCTCTCCCCGAGTCTTCCCGTTTCCTATGACGCGAGGTAAACAATTGTCTGGCATGAGATAACAACGTGTCTCTGGACAGGTAAAGTGGTGAGGTTCTCTGTGGCTTAGGCGAGATATAAAACAACACCAGTACACTGTCAGCGATACAGACGGATTGGTTAAGGTGCGTCAGCTGCGTCAATGGGTAACGTTATCTTCACTACACAGTTTGGATAGAAAGATTTGTTTTGATTTCAGGTTAGGTATTTATCTTTAAAGTTTTATGTGAAGAGAGAGAAAGAAAAAAAATAAAGTCATGTGGGAAAGACTCAGCTGACGAAATGTTTCAAAGACAACAGTGAACACCAGACTATGCAAGTTACTCATAGAGGGAGTCTCACGTTACCCGGGTCGATAATATTGCATCTCGCTGTTGCATGCCGCACACAGAGGGGCGCCCCAAAGCCCGCCAAGCCACTTGTTTGGAGGCTGAAATAGACTACTCACGAACCAAGGACTTATGCTCATATTTTCTTTACGGAGTTGCATTCAACGAGCAGTTTAAAAAAAAAAATTATTTTGGAATCACTTCTCAGTCTGCCTTTCTTGCATAATGATAAAAAAAATAAATACATACATACTGCATAACAACATGATACACGAGACACAATTCAAGCATTTGTGAAATAGGCGCTGATACAAATATTATCAAATCACATAAATACTCGCACACTATTATAATTGTTATTATTATTATTATTATTATTATTATTATTATTATTATTATTATTATTATTATTATTATTATAACGATCCTTACCAGCATTATTATTGCTTCTGCAAAATACAATCGATAGGAAAAGTGTTCTGGAGACAGGCAGAGAGAGAGAGAGAGAGAGAGAGAGAGAGAGAGAGAGAGAGAGAGAGAGAGAGAGAGAGAGAGAGAGAGGCTCCGCTAAATAAGTATCCCCGTGGAGGGCACAACCGCAGCTCACAAACAACAGCAAAACTCCTGATAACAAACAGAACGAGATATGTTAATATAGATATAACGGATCCTACACTGTCTTGTGTGGATAAAACAATAATGATAATAGTAACCGGCGTATACAGATGGTAAGTGGGGGGGAGGGGAGTGGATGCCTGCACTCCACAATGCTGGGTGGAGCAAAACCAGAAGCAATAGAGGACAGAGTAATGGAAGTTGCTAAATCTTGCTCAACAACTCTCAACTGACTTTCTAACTTTTGTTTCCTAGCGAAATGAATGGCTGTTTAAGACTTTGATGATATATTATCTCAAGAAACTCCATTTGCCGGTCCAAAGTTTAATTTATTAGCGACAGAGGAGCCCGGATGTCACCCCCGAGGACTCAGCAGCCAGCACGCCCTCACTTTTCTCCGCCAGCGCCGCCACTGCCAACACCATCCAAGCCGCCACCACCACCAACGCCACTGCTACTGTACTCATCCCCTTCTCTCCGCCATGACCACTGTAATACCATCATTGCCTCCAGCATGACCGTCACTGCCACTGCCATCGTCGCGTTATCATTGCCATCACCACCAGTACTGCTAGCAAGAGTACGGTCTCACTCAGGGTCTCTTTTAACCATTAGTTTAAGTCAGTCTTTCAGTTGCTAATAAGCTAACGGTCTCGGAACATGATGGGGAATGTACTTGATAAGACAAAAGTATATGAAAACAACACGATAAACCAAAGAAAGTCAGAATATGAAGAACGCAATATTCATAAACAACAATTCCTCAATATTACTCCCAGACACACACATAAACATTGACAAACATTCCCTGAAGAGGCAGGAAAAGAAAGGCGGCTCTTCGTCCATAAATGTGTGAACGTGTTGAATCAGATACGAAATATAGCACTAACAAACAATACCCAAGACTCAGCCTCCCTACACTATCTTATGCTGATGGAAAAATAAGGAAAATAAATGACGCTGCAACTGGCGCTGTTGCATAAGCTGCCTTGCAATGGGACTTCTGAGCCAGAGGAAGGAGAAAAAAAATACGGCAATAAAATTCTCCTTCAGTGGGAGACGCTGCACGAGCTGTTTTAAAATACCCACAAGCTGGACACTTTTTCCCACCGTCAAGTTTATCAGACGTCTGTCGAATCCAGGCGGAAGTAAATTGTAGGTAAAAAATGTGTCTTTTTCTCCCGACAGAGAGAGAGAGAGAGAGAGAGAGAGAGAGAGAGAGAGAGAGAGAGAGAGAGAGAGAGAGAGAGAGAGAGAGAGAGAGAGAGAGAGAGAGAGAGAGAGAGAGAGAGAGAGAGAGAGAGAGTTTGCCACCTTTTCCCTCCATATACAGAAACAGGCATTGAGAAAGAAATTGGAAGAGAGAGAGAGAGAGAGAGAGAGAGAGAGAGAGAGAGAGAGAGAGAGAGAGAGAGAGAGAGAGAGAGAGAGAGAGAGAGAGAGATGTGGGGGAATAAAAAAGGACAAGTCTTCACCAAAACCAGCAGGGGGAAGGAACCAGATGTTGTGGCGGTGTTTTGCAACCAGACCAAAATGTCGACAACTCCCGAAGCGCGTGAGGTATGACAACCAACAGCGTGAGGGGGTGAGGGGAAAGTGTGGAAATACGACTCATGCCACTCACACGGCTCGATGGCATGTATGCATGTCCGTGGTGGTGGTGGTGGTGGTCGTGGTAGTGGTGGTGGTAGTGGTGGTGGTAGTCGTCGTGGTGATAGTGGTAGATAATTATAAAAAAAAAAAAATTCAACGTAAACGTTGATAGAAATTAGATATTTGTAGCAGTATAGTAGTGGTAGTGGTGGTGATGTTATTATAAGTAGTAGTAGTAGTAGTAGTGATAGTAGTAGTAATAGTAGTAGTAGTAGTAGTAGTAGTAGTAGTAGTAGTAGTAGCAGCAGCAGTAACAGTAGAAGTAGTAGTAGTAGTAGTAGTATTAGTAGTTATTGTTGTTATTGATATTGTTGTTATCGTTGCTGCTGCAGTAGTAGTAGTGGTAGTAGTAGTAGTAGTAGTAGCAACAAAAGTAGAAGAAAGAGTGGCATACAACGTCTTGGAACTGGCATCAGCTGTGGTGGTGGTGGTGGTGGTGGTGGTGGCACGGGAGGGTGAGGAGGGCAAGGCCGAGGCTTGGCGAGGGATGCCTGCCAGCGTAACACGGCAGCTCCCTCATCGCCTCCTGACAAAAAGGCAGGGTATTGGAGTAGACGAGGTGTGAAAATGAAGGAGAAGGAGGAGGAGGAGGAGGAGGAGGAGGAGGAGGAGAAATGGTGAGGAGTGGAAGATAATGAAAAGAAAAGTTTGAGAATACTGAAATATAACACAAAATTTAACAGTTTGAAGATGTGACATACTTCTGATCACATATTCGATCAAATAAACCCCCCACAAAAAAAAAAATGAAATTGAGGTTTAGTCCTTGAAAATAATGGAGGAAGTCAATGAATCCACACGCACACACACACACACACACACACACACACACACACACACACACACACACACACACACACACACACACACACACACAAGCACGCACTTTAATACAGGGTGATGGTTCTCGTCATACTAAAGGTACATGGCGGAGAAAATCCTTGAGGGAAATGTTTGCTACAGTCAGGGTGGGAGACTGGAACGCGTTAGGGGAGGAGGGGCGGAGTGAGGGTGAGAGGGGGAGAGTGAGAGAGGGAGAGAGAGAGAAAGAGGGAGTGAGTGAGATAAAGGCGGATGGCGAGGGAGTTAGCGGAGGGGAGGGAAAGGTTGAGTTGGGGAGAATGGAAAGAGAGGGACAGAGAGTAGGGAGGTGAAGGTCACGACTGCAGGGCAAACTGTTGTGCGGGATAAACATGACGACTGAATGATGCTGGAAAAAATCAAAATAAATAAATGAAAATTAAATAAATGATGTTTTAGCGTGACAATCATGGGGGTCATCGCAGGTGACCTAAATTACGACTGATTTGATTTATTGATAAGAATTTTGCATGATAAGGTAAAGATGAGAAAGAAAAAGATGATAGAAAACGAAAAGGAGAGAGAGAGAGAGAGAGAGAGAGAGAGAGAGAGAGAGAGAGAGAGAGAGAGAGAGAGAGAGAGAGAGAGAGAGAGATGGGAGGGAAAAACTACATTAACAAAGGTGGGATGTTGACAGGAGCCCCAGGGAAGGAAGGGGAGGGAGGGTGGAAGGGAAAACGGGAAAGGTGAGACCAGATTGGAAAGTGGAACTAAAAAAAAAAAAAAAGAAAAAAAAAAGCGTTGTCATTCTTCTGAGGAAAGAAACTATTCAAAAAAACCTTCCATTAACTATAACACAGAGACAAGAACCTACGTAATAAGATTCACACGCAATTCACATAAAGGAAAACCTAAAATAATGCGTTCATTTTAATACAGATTATTCGATTTACACTCCTTCTTTCCATCACAAATACACAGGCACCAGTCCATCTTACCAGTGTGTTTGTGTTTATGTGCTGGTTGTGAAATAAACTCCCTCACTTTCCTTCCTTCCCTCCATCTTCCCTTCCCCTTATTCCTATTTTTTCTCCCTCTCCAATCTCCTTTTGCTCCCCTCCTTTCACGTCACCCTTATTCTCCATCTCCGTCCCTGTAGATCTCCCACGCTAATGTTGTGTAGGCTGTGTACATTCTTCTCCATTTTCTACCCCTCCTCGTCCTCCTCCTCCCTAACCCAATCTCCCTCACAGCTTAGTCCCCAGCGCAGGGCATCCCTCATTATGTAGACGAACCAGGAGAAAACTATTGATTAATTTAACCTTATTGACAGCAACACAGAAACTAGAAAAGGTTTAGATGTATATAAGAGAGAAGAAAGAATATTTTAGTTGTATTTGCCTTCCCTTCTTCTTGGGAGGGAAGTGGGAACCTGATCAGAGGAATTCATCGCGAACTATCAGCGGGCGATAATGTCTGCGGTACCGGGGGCAAATTCAGAGGCTCTCTTCCTCACTTCATCAGGAGAGCAAGCCTTTAAGAGCTCCGGCATCGTTCCCCCAGAAATGTTCCTATATTATACACGGCGCACCGCTTGTTTTTTAGAGGCTTGGGGTTGTGGCTCCGACATTAAGCAACCTGGAGGCGCCTCACTTAGCTGCCGCGGGAGAGACAAATATATCCTTGATTTCCCACGGGTGCTGGTGTTTTCCAGGGGGTGGGGAGATAGGAAGGGAGAGGGGAGAGTGAGCCAGGGAGGGATGGAGGCCAGGAGGAGGAGGAAGAGGAGGGGACAGCCCGAAAGCCTCACGCCACCACCTCGTCCGAATTCTGAAAACAGCACTCAAGTTAATTTGAAAACAACCGACCAATCAAAGAAGTCGGTGCAGCTCCCATCCCCAGATTAAAGAAGGTGCGCCATTGGAGGAGGACGCGGCGCATCCGAAGCAGCTCTTTTAATGCTGAGATGGTAATTTGGTGTTTTTCTCTTGTGAATGTGAGGCTAAAGGAAGCGGGGCCTGCCTTGGTGCTCGCTAATGGAGGCCCACGAGGAGCAGATGAAATGGAAGGAACGTACAAACTCCAACACCCCGATGAAAAGTGCGGCACAAAACTGAGTTATGTACCTCGTTTGTAGATGTATGTCAGAGAAAAAAAGTACTTCATTCATGCACCCCACCCAAGCACCCATGCACCTTCCCACACACAAAGATACTTACGGAATGTAGGGCAGTTATTGTTCCTATTTAATGAAAAAGAGGTTGCATTACGCGTTACGAAGGTACACAGTGATGAACACATAGAACAAAACAAAAAAAAAGAAATCTACAATTGCATCTTATGACTGATAGAAAATAAAAAATGAACGAAAATGTTTGCCATCATATGACTTTTTTTTTTTTTTTCATATTCCTTTCCGTGAACATTCAAATAAATATGATGTACTGTCATAATGAACCAGAATCAACAAAGAAACATCCTAAGTTCTCTTCGTAATCAAACGTTCCCCATTACTTGGTCTGTTCCTTAATTGCATGTCTATGAACCTCAGCATGTACATCACTGACACTCACTCCAGCGTCTCGTCCCGAATCTCTAGCCTGTCAATTAGCAAACGGAGTCTACATATACTCGTGAAGCTGAAAGCAAGTTGTGTGTTAGAGGGACTAATCACTGGGCGGACACATGCAGCAACTTACAACACAGTCCATTGTTACTGGAGCTCGCTGTCCAGTCTTGGGGCACACGCCAGGAGCCAGTGAGTCTTCTCTACAATCAACGACAACATTACAATACCGTCTAACTGCAGCCGCCAAAAGCGGCTCCCAACACTAGCGGATTATTGGCAGTCGTGATGACAACCCTCAGTCGTATGTCGTCCATTGAGTATTGTCGGTCCGTCTTGTAACCTGGACACTCTACAGTCCTTCTAAGGTTCCTCTCCTCTCCCTCACGAGATGCAGCGGCCAGCAACACCTACACTTCTTAATACCTGATACTGGACTTTTCATTTTATATATATATATATATATATATATATATATATATATATATATATATATATATATATATATATATATATATATATATATATATATATATATATATATATACACACATATATATATGAGAGAGAGAGAGAGAGAGAGAGAGAGAGAGAGAGAGAGAGAGAGAGAGAGAGAGAGAGAGAGAGAGAGAGAGAGAGAGAGAGAGAGTGTACATACCTGAGTACGCATATGTTTTTGTGGTCGCAAGCGTGTGCATGCAAGCGTAATGAGTGGCTATCGGGCAAAACTCTGCCATTCAGTGCAGTGCCTTAGTAAAAAATCCGGAAGCTTTGATGAAACCCGGAATTACAGTCAATGTGTATCGTTTTATTCACACGCCACAATTACTGCTGTATCTCTGATGGACCATAAAGAAACGAAAAAAAATGGGAAAATTTCAAGCAGCTTATGTGTTCAAGATACCAGAAACTTGCAAAAAGAAGACAAAACAAAAAATAAATAAATAAATAAAAATTTGCTCTTGGACTTGGCATCAAAGACACAAAAAAAGTTAATTCTAAACTTGGTACTGTTCATCAACAACCATTAAATCTTGCAGCGAGAAGAGTGCAGTAATTATTAACCCACGCATGTCATTCAAGTTTACAGTGCCCAAAATTACTAACAGAGAACCTCTCGTAGTCTTGTCGTGTAAGTTGTTACTACAAGTTACTGGATGAAACTTGGATTTTAGGAGTGAGGGCCGCGTGCAGCTCTTATGTCCCCGGTGGCGGCGTGCTGGCTGAGGTGTGGGTAAACAGGGCGCAAAGAACGGGTGGAGGGGAGAGTTGCCTCAGCGCGGTGCTGATGAGGGAGATTGCTACTGAGGGAAAGAGAGAGAGAGAGAGAGAGAGAGAGAGAGAGAGAGAGAGAGAGAGAGAGAGAGAGAGAGAGAGAGAGAGAGTTCAAAAGAAACTCTGCTACATACTTATGACTAAGTGCTGCTGAGATTTATACAAGTGTAGCCCTGCAATCCCTCCTGTGCCCTCCCCTCCCCTCCCCCTGACGTTAACAGCCCCGTACACACACCTACACCGTTAACGAATCCTTTACGGAGGCGGGCGTGGCAGGGAGTGCGGACATAAACAAAATTATCGCAGTGTTTACGACTGAGGGTCAACACAGCCACTAACAGGGAGAAGGTGTAACAAGGCAACACGTCGCCACGCTGCACCTTACACACAGCACCGCCGCTGCCGCCGTCGACGCCGCCAACCTAACGTAACACTACTTAAGAGTTCCAGCCAAGCAGCTCCAGATCAGAAAAATATATTTGTTCGACTCAACTCTACAAAAAAATTATACCTGGTGAATGTTTTTTTTTCTGTAAAGAGGGATAAACTTAGGGAGTTCTTTCGTCTTTACTGGTTTACGTGCCTCAGTGCAAATTGGATAGTGTTGTGTGTGAAAATTGGTTCCTAATTGTCCTTCCTTTGCGTTCCTTTTAAGTTGCTTTTCAGTTAAGAATATTGAGGTGAATTTAGACAAGTTATCCAAGGGCATATAATGACGAAAGTCGTGACAAGGTTCTCTGGTTACGTAATGGGTACCTTTGCTTACGTGTCTGGTATGGTGTCTATATTTAAGACAAAGTAACGCTGAAAGATTTTCCGTAAGGGGCAAGGAGGAAGTACAAAGAGGAGGCAGGAAGGTGAGTACAGCCTCAAGCCTCTGAACAAAACATTAAAACATTAAGCAAAGGACAATACGAGTATCTAATGCGACCTTCATAATGAGAAATTACCTTAAGCATTAGTATGTCAGTATATTTACCCACAATACCAGACAGACTTTCATATCCAAAGAAATTATATATATAAGCTTACAAAAACATGTTGGCTTCATCCCCACCAAAAGCAAGCCGCCAATAGAGCTGTCAGAATGTTGTGGCCAGAGCGGGCTGCGTCAGCGACTGTCACCACTATCACTGGCTGCAACGTAAAAAAATCCTCCCTTTGTCACGTGAAATTAGAGAGTTTTCTGCTCGCCCAAACAGAAATGGATAATGTGTGCTTTCAATGTCACACAATGAAGGGAGTAGACAACTCTTTTGTGGTATAAACTTTCTATTGCACCAGTCTTTTTTACGGGATTTTTCATCACTTTCTTTTTTATTTCCAGTGGTGGGTGCGGTGCGGTACGGGAGTGAGGAGTTTTGCAGGGACGCTCGCACGGCACAAGCATCACTTTGTTGGTTTTGAGGGATCTGACTGAACTGAATTATGGCGTCAAAATAATGAGGTCATATGACTCCAGGAGAGTGCGCTACTGCTCCCACTGAGAATCTACCGTAGAGGTCTTTGATAGTCAGCAAGAAGTGCATGGTGAAGGGAAATAATCGATTAAAAAAAAAGATGATTATGAAAGACATCCCACCTGCAAAAATTTAAAAAATGTTAACGTAATTGAGAAGGCCAAGGAAGACGTGGAGTGGGAGAAGAGTAAGGAGGATGAGAAGAAAGAGGAAGATGAGGATTAGGACGAGTGGGAGAACGTGATGAAAGAGAGGAACGATGACGACTTGAGAGACAAGAAAGAGAAGGAAGAGAAGGAGGAGGAGGAGGAGGAGGAGGAGGAGGAGGAGGAGGAGGAAGACAAGGAGGGCAAGAAGGGAAGGAAGCGGAGAAAGGGGCGAAAACGGAGGACAACGACGAAGGTGAGAACGAGAAGGACGCGAAGGACGAGGAGGAGGCAGAGAAAGGGAAAGAAGCACGGGGAATAAAGGGCAGCAGGAGGGGTGGGCGGGCGGGCGTCAGGAGATTATTGTCGCCTGGGGCTGTCGTGTTGACTGAAAGATCCCAGCGACCGTCTTGGCGCAGACCAATATCCTCGGGAGCTCGGGAGAAGGAAGTGAAGTACAATGAGACTCCGAAACGTCCCCAGGCGAGGCTGCCCTCATGCGGCGACATTGATCCGAAGAAAATGCTTGGACCAGGACGCGAGAACAAGCCAGAGGAAAAAAAATAAAGGGGGTAGCAAGAGAATTTAACGTAAAACAGATATTGGGTCCGGCCGCCCTCAGACGCTGCAGTTCTAATATATATGCGGCATAATCTAAGGCAGGGAAGTGTAAATACATCGCATTCGACGGAGCGCAAATCCTTTGAGAGGGATAAATATGCAATCTTCGACAGTAAGTTATTGCCTCGCTTACAAAGGTATTCCATGAATTCTGAGAGAGGTAAGATGGTTACACCGTAGGAAAGTTCATTTCTGGTCCGCTACGTTATAATGCTCGCCGCGTTGTCATCTACTTCTAGTCATTTGGTGAAACGGTCCAATTTACGCCGAATGAGGGATTAGGAGAGGCTGGCGAGGGTGCGCGGGAGGGAGGGAAGGGGGAGATTGAAGAGAGGAAGGGAGAGAGGGAGGGAGAGATGGCCAGGACGAGGCTCAGCCGTATATTTTACACTTTTGTTCACGTGAAACAGTTTCCACATGAGACGTAAGAACAATGGGTGAGGGTGATAACATGTGTGGGCGTCCTCGTGGTCCTCCCTGGCCTTGCTGGGGTAGGGCGGCCTGTGCTCCACATGGTGAAGACAATGTGTGATATGGCATCCTTGTACAGAGCTGATAACAAAACTTTCTTTATTGTTCCCTGAATTATCAGTATTCCTCTGTGATAGATCTATATAACTAATGAGAAAACTTGCCTTGTTGTTCCCTCTAATTTTCAATATTCCTCCACGTCTTCATCTCTTTGATATCAACAATATTTTTTTTCTCCTCCCCATTTCAAAATGTCTCCATTTCTTCCCTTAATCACTAATGGACTTTAGTTTTTCTTTATCCGAGGATTCCAAGAGCCGCCCACGTCAGAATTTCCTGACGGCTGCTCTTCGTTACATTTAGATTTGCCAAAACAAAGAAAGGAAAAACTGTTTTTCTTCAGTGTGACAGTTTCCTTACTACCCTAAATAATATATTTTTTATTTACCTATCTATCTAATCCAAATTCTTTAATCCCTTTATGGGTTTTCCCTCCTCCATTTCTCTTTATCTTCCTTCTCCATCTCCTTTCCTCCTCTCCTCCATTTCGGCCTATCAGATTCCTGCCTCTTTTCCTCTCCTCTTCCTCAACCTCCTTACTCAGAACTCAAGGAGAAATCCCTAAGATTTAACTCTTCCATTTGGGAAGGCTTTCACTGGGCATGAGGGTAATTTAAAGCTTGCAGGGTAAGTACAGAGCCAACCCCAGATATCGTAAGGACGAAATTCGACTTCGCACACATACACCAACCAGCCGTACAGAGTTTGGTAAATGGGACAAGTCTGAACAATCCTACTTTAATTTATAGTGATCCTTATCATCTGTGATCGTTAAGACGGAATTGCTACGCATCGAACGAGGTTATCTATGATATTTTATATGATTATGTTATTCTGTTTAATATGATCTACACGTCCTCGTTGCCATGACGACCAGAGACGCTTGGAAGACTCTTCCAAAGGCCGACGATATGTTAGCATTAATCTCGTATGCTGTTTTCTCCCAGTTTATATCAGTGCGCGTTTCCTAATTGTTCTTCGATTTAATGCCAATGGAAGCAGACAAGTAAAATGCCAGGAAACATTTCGTCCACAGTCTAATGCACATCAGTCCAGAGATGTTTGCTTAATCTTACAGGCGCACGCTTTCCTTATTACAAATCCTCAAAGGAGCTTCCCAACGCAGGACACTCAATACTATCCTCTCTCCTCCTCCTCCTCTTCCTCTTCAGTCTTCTTCCCACACTACACTCCCGGTATACACCAGCCAGGCTCACCGCGCAACACTCCTTGCTCTCTCGTCTTGGTCAGCGCTTGCCGAGACTCATGTTTTCCCCCTCTGTGTGCACAACCAAAGACCCAACCACATCCTCCTTGGCCTCGGTCGCCCCCATCCCGGCGCAGTGTGTGGTGAGCCTGACCACCGCTGAGGATTAACCACCCGCCTTATTTGCACCTTCACGCCCGCTGATGGCAAGATAAGACTACCAAAGGGACGCAGAAGGGGGAAGACGGTGCTCAGGCGGGAAGCTGGAACGAATTGGGGGTGCTCCTGCCGCGTCTACAGAGGACTAGATAATAATGGGGAACCACTAAAGCCTTATTTGCATCTGGCGATGATGGGGATGATAAGAATTGCCCGGGATCTTGGGAGGTAGAAGACGGGTGCTGGTGGTGAGCTCGCGGCAGTTTGCATCTCGGGATCATGGGGATTCTTAGTGGAAACTGGGCGGGTGATGCGTGGAATCAGCTGCTCATCTTATTTACATTTTTACAGCCGGTGAAAGCAGCCTGCGCGGCGATGGTGACGAAGAGCCGCGGAAAGACGCCTCTCGCGGGTCTCATAAGGGCGAGACTCAAGCATGTCTCGGTCGTCTCATCAGCAAGGAAAACCCGGAGACAAGCGGCTGCGAGGGAGAAGCACCTGCGAGTGTCGCGAGTATTATGTAAGAGTTCATGAGGGATTCAAGGTACACGGGTGAACAGGGAGGGAGAGATCGATGTTTGCTCTTTTATTAATCACCCGAGTTACCGCCGCCTCTCGGACAGACTGAAAACACTGGCTCAAAAACTCCATCCAAGCACGCACTGCACGGCCACGCATCGGCCCTGAAATTATAAAGAGGTATGGTTCCCGGTCGTAAAATGGCACCAATCCGTAACGTACTAGACCCGCCAGAAGGGAAACAAAAGGGAAAGAATAAAATTTACTGTTCAGAAAGAAGAACTAAATATTTGACGAGTGGTTTTCGGATCGTGTAAAGCAAACACACCTGTAAACTGGTCGACTCGCAGCTCGTTGAGGACTAAAGTAAAAGACAAGTAAAGGTAGATTCGTGTGGTAGATTCGTGTTACTTTCTCAGCTTACAGTCTAATCATGTTTATTCTTCCTGCCCCTTCTTGATCTCTTCCCTACAGTTTATTGCTATAGCCGAGGAAAAAGGGATACTGGCAAATTCGTGTGGTTGATTCGTGTTACGTTTTCAGATTCCACTTCAACCGTATCTATCTGCACTTCCTACCCTATTCTTGACCTCCTCTACTGTCTATTGCTTGTAAAGGGCTCGACCAAGACTGAGGTAAAAGGGGGTACTGGCATATTCGTGTGTTAGAATCGTGCTACCTTCTCAAATTCCACTTCAACAGTATCTACCTGTACTTCTTGCCTTATTCTTGACTTCCTCTGCTGTCTATTGCTTTTATGGGGCTCGACTAACACTCAGGTAAAAGAGAAACACTGATATATTCGTGTGATAGATTCCTCTTGCCTTCTCAAATTTCAGTTCAGGCATATCTACCTATACTTCCTGTTCTTGACTTCCTCCCTGCTGTTTGTTATTAGATGAGGCTCGTTAAAGAAAATGAAAGCGAGACATGATAGATTTGCTTAGTTAATTTGTATTGTCTTTTCATACCATAAAGGAGACATCTATGCATGCTTTCTGTCCCTACTTCACTTCTTTTTTCTTCCTCTTTGGCCTGTTTCCGTTAAGGATCTCCATAGCTTATCAATCTTCTCCAATTACCTTGATCTTCTGCGCCTACCTCAGCCACGCCCATTACAAGCATGCCCTCTTTCACCCCCCTTCCATTTTTTTACTTATTGTTATATAACTCTATAAAGAATACTCCTTGTCTGTCAAACACTGGCGGGGGGAGATGGGGGGGGACAAGTGAGCAGAGAAGAATAACCACGGGCCGCACTATTTGCTCTCTGAAGACAAACACCAAACGGAAACACAAGCGACGCATTGTTTGCCTCGGCAGTCTGCTACATGTGCTGCAGGTCAATCAGCGGGTGTCAAAAGTAAGCCTAACAAGAAGACTGCCTCGCCCCCTATGCGTTAATCAATGGCGGCCGATGGGAAGTTGATCGTTCAACAATATTCCGTGGTCTGGAGTGCGGCTGAGGAGTTGCTGGGTGACGGGACAATCATTACGAGATATTACTACACAGAAACAACAATCACTTTGCTGTTACACCCACTACAGAACCTCACAGGAGAACCACATGCCTTGTCCTAACTCTCCTTCACGACCATGGATAAGGAAAAATCTTCTTCATAAAGGTGAGTGTCATTATACATAGCAAATTCATTTTCGGCTCGTCATGGAATGCAGAGAAATTCGTTGTAAGTGAAGTGGAAGTAATGGTGTTTACTGTATGGCCGAGCGGACACCTGTCACCCCAATTACCTGGACCATAGCAAAGCCGGTAGTAACACGGCGCTGACACCTGAGGTCATCAACACTTGCGCAGATGAGCTGACGTGTTGCCCTCTGACGCGCCTCAAAAATAAAAGCGTCCCTGTGTGTATGTGAGAGAGAGAGAGAGAGAGAGAGAGAGAGAGAGAGAGAGAGAGAGAGAGAGAGAGAGAGAGAGAGAGAGAGAGAGAGAGAGAGAGAGAGAGAAAACACACACACACACACACACGAGCAATGAGAGGCAAGCAAAGAAACAAAGTGTCCCTAATCCCTCTGTAAACAACCTTACGTGGCAAACCTTGCTTGGCAGACGAAAACATTACTCACATCCCAGCTCAGCCTCCGTCTCCTTTAGTAAGACTTGTGATTTTTATATTAACTGACTGACTGACTGATTGATTGATTGATTGATAGAGTGGATGAGTGTGTGAGTGAACGAATGAGTGAATTAAAACACTAAAGGAGTAATACAGCATCGCAAACTCTTTATGACGTGAGACATCGAAGTGTGAATCAGGTACTTAGAAATAAAACCACGTACTAATATATAATGTGTCAAAAAAAAAAAAAGATAGAGTGAGAAAGAACAGAAGGGACAGTCACACATTTGCACACAACCTTGCCACCTCCATACCAACGAAGGCAAACCCGAATGCTCTTAGAATAAAGTACCCTGAGAGGTAAACTTCCTCAACTTCCTTCGGCCTTTATATCCCGCATGGCACAGCAGCGATATCACCAATTTGGAAAGGCTCAGCAAATAGGCATTCGTGTTTGGAAAGGATATAGAATACTCCATAAGCTACTCCGCCTTAATGAAATATGCAGTCATCCTTTAAGTGCATGTCAGTGTTGCGCTTGTCCCACTGAAGGTGTTGGGGATGGTGGGGTTTGAGGTGGTGATGGTGACAACAGTGGTGGTGGTGACTGGTGATGGGGACGGCATGGACTTAAGTACAAGTAGACCAGGGCCTCCACCACCGCCCTCGCCACCGCCACCGCCGCCGCCGCCCCAGCACACACCCACTAAGACAGGTATCATTTCCTCAATCTCCCTCGCATATAATGGCACGCCTCTGTCCCTCCCATCTTGCTTGTGTGGCAATCTTGCGCTTCCTCTCGTGTGCTGGTCTCCCCTTCGTCCTGTGCCGCTGCTCCAAGCCTCCCCACCTTTACTATCGTCCACAGTTTCTTGTGCTGCGATAATACTCGAATCTCCTTTAAAATTCCCCCACCTGGTTCCTCCCGCGCGCGTCCCAACTTATTATCAGCATGTGTTCCAATACCCATTCAACGCTGCTAGTGCGCCGCGGCTATACATTACCGAGGAATCAGTTTCGTATTAATAGAAATTTTTCCTACTTTTGAGATGTTGCATATTATGCCCGCTTGAGTTGGCGCAAAATTTACGGGCAGTATTTTAGCTGCCATTGAGGTCCTCACTAGTTTTGCCGGGTTCTTAGCCATTCCGCGGCAGTAATGAACAGTCGCCGAGGTTGGATCGGAAACGACATTACCATGATATAAGTGGCACTTATTCCCCGCATCGCGGAGCGAGGAGGTGGGGAGTGGAGGGAGAGAAGCAAGGAGAGAGAGAGAGAGAGAGAGAGAGAGGTGGGAGGGGGGAAGAAGTAGTGTTGCACGGTGAGTAGGAGGGGGAGAAGGAGAGGGGGTGGTTGGAGGGTGGGACAGAGATAGGAGAGAGGAGGGAGTGTTGGTGGGTGAAATGGGAGAGAGAGGAAGGAAGGGTGTTGGGAAGGAGGGAGGGAAGGAAGGAGGGAGCAGGTTATAGAGCCCTTGCCTGCCAACGTGAAAGCTTCTCAGGACAGCGAGGTTACTCCAGATTAGTTATATTTCCAATTAAATGAATCCAAGAAATAGCGCAATATTGGTGCCTCGCAAGTCTGCTGGGGGCGGAAGAGGGAGGGCGGGATGAGGGGCGTGGTTCCCATGGGGCGTCCTCGGGGCCTTGCAAGGTTTCGGGTCCAACAAGAGAAAAACATCTAATTTCGGCTGCTTCAGATAATCTCATCAAGGCAATGTTTAGAATGCATGTGAATGAGCTCAGGACTTCAGTTTTCCCTCTAGCCGCCAGACGAAGATTATCAAAACAGCCGTGGAAGGTTCCCTCAACCCTGCCAGACATCCCTCCCGCGCCTTGCTCCTCACGCCTACACAGCCCCATGCACTCCGTCCGCCCTATGGCCTTAAAAACCCTGAATAAACTGGAGAAGACGGGAAGTGAGAGGCAAGAGGAGGACGCCATTCCCCTCAAACAAAGTGAGAAATAACGGGTCTCTGCGACACTCGCCCTCCACCGCGGCCACCCTGGACGACATTACGACAGGCATTAAGGACAAAATGACCCGGAATCCGGAGTCGCAAGTCTGCTTAATGGAACGATTTGGACCACTTGCACGGCGAGGGGCGAGCGAGGGAGGGGGGGCAAGGAGTGGGGAAAGAGGGGTGTGGGAGAGAGGAAGAGGAGAAAGGAAGGAGAGGCGGAATCACGCAATGTGGGAATAGCAAGTGTATCAAAGTTCCAGTTTTGTGAAGACGCCGGTATTGAAATGCCATTAAGGACGCTGTCACATCTTGTTAAGGTTTTCTTTTAGGGAAAACGTAACGAATGGTTGTTAATATTGCTCATTTACATACACATAAAATAACGTTACTGTATATAATTTGATAATACAACACATTATATGTTCTTTCAAGCAATAATTCTTTACCAGACTTTAAAATCCTAATCTAATAATTACTAAATAGATATGGCACTTCTCCCATTCTTTTCCCAGTGCCTCAAAAACCTTGTTGTATAATACAAAATTGCCCACATTTACTTATAACACAGAGAATGAGCCCCGAAGCCTTTACCAGTGTCGCTCTTATGTGTTGCAAGAAAACGTGCGCCTGAAAACCCAAGGCGAGGAGAGGCGGCCTGCGTGGCGCGAGGGAACTAGCGCAGGGCAGGGGTGTTGGCCGCCACCCGCCACCTCGACAGGCGAATTTCGGCTCCTTTCCCCCTTCTTCCGTTACTCAGTAATAAACACGTGAGGTCAAGCTGGAGTATTTTTACCGTAGTCAGATTCTTTTCGTGTTGCTTGAAAAAAAAGATGTAGATTAATAATAATAATAATAATAATAATAATAATAATAATAATAATAATAATAATAATAATAGTAGTAGTAATAATAATAATAATCAGGAATAAATAAATAAATAAATACATAAATAAATGAAATCACACCAGAATTAAAACTATCATCATTATCATCATCAGCAGCAGCAACAGCAGCCTGTACAATTTCAATACAGGTGGGGCCAAACTTAACCATAATTAACCTAAAGCATGCGTGGTAATTATTAAGGAGATATGACCTCTCTAATAAAACCATAACTGCATAGTGCTCACCCATAAATTGAGTAGCGCATCCTTACCAATACAAACCTCATCACCACCATCGCCATCATCAGCCTCTATGAACCCCACCCCCCCCAGGTACTCTTAACCATACTTCTCCATACTTCATCTAATACGAGCCCACATGTCTGTATTAATACCCACGTGTGTATATCAGAGGTGTCATGTCCTACCTTAGCTACACTATATAACAAGTCACCAAGAAAATCTAACCGGGAAAAAAAAAAAAAGTAGACTACCTAACAATATTTAGCTTTCCTTACCTGTTAATGACGTAACACACCTTCCTGGCCTCGTCTTGAGTTCACCGTAACTTCCAGCACAAAGGAACACTGGTAATGTAAATGGGAGCAGCTTTTGTTAAGAGGAAAATGATGAATAGTGAACGTAAACACTGATACACCTTCACCAGGAAAACCACTCGGTAACCAATGGAATCTTTTGAGTTACTAGGTACTTATTTTACATCTTACATTAAAATAAGTCTCCTCGAAGGAAAAGAAATGCTCCAGAGTTAAATAAGATAAAACGAAAATTATGTGGAAACGTTGAAATATAAAAATGCATAAGATTAGGTGTTAGTTGCTGGTAAGTTACTAAACACGTGTTACTATCGTACCGGCTGCAAAAGTGTCGTACCCTCAGGCCTCTTCACTGCACGAGCTATTTAATATTCTTATACTTAAATCCCGGATGTTTCTTTTATTCACATGATGATGACTGAATACCAAGGAAGACATTCATCTTCTCAGCAGTATTAGAAGACATAATACTGTCACAGTGAGGGATACAATGCGGATTGTTTATAAGGGAATGAAAGGGGAATAGAAGCTATGATATAATATCTTTTACAATTCATAGAGCAAACTTTTTTTTATATATTGTCAACGATGCTCCTCAAATGACACCCTAACACGCTGGCCTGGATAATGGTCAGTGTGTTGGTCAGTTCACGTCGAGGTCCTGAAGCACTCCTCGTCCCGTCCACTGTTGTCACGTCCACTCCTCAGACGCTTCTGTAAAAAAGATACTCACCTCTGCAGTGTCCCTGTGGCTAAGCTTGCATTCCTAATTAATGTGGGATAATGGGTTTCTAGTAAAATACAGTCAGTGGAATATATTATTTTATTTCTTTATATTTACAGCCAGTGTCTTTTGTCTTACGTCTGGCATTGCCGCTCAAACTAGCTAGGTATCGTATGCAGAATATCGTACACTTATTACTTACTCCTTGAGGTGTAAAATGGTAAGTGTTATTCACCTATCTTCTCATGAGTTATAAGAGCATGACTGATTTGTATTGCAACACACACACACACACACACACACACACTTATCACGTCTCCTCTCTCTCTCTCTCTCTCTCTCTCTCTCTCTCTCTCTCTCTCTCTCTCTCTCTCTCTCTGAACGACCGAACGAAATTAAAGATAACACGCTCACAGGGCCAAAACACACAAGTTTCTCGCCAGCCTTGTCCGCCAATTAGAACCAATCGTGACAAGTTTCGTCCACTCCACGGAAAACCAGAGACGTGGAGAACAGCAAAGATGGAAAGAATTTGAAGGCCAGAGAGAGAGAGAGAGAGAGAGAGAGAGAGAGAGAGAGAGAGAGAGAGAGAGAGAGAAACAGGGGAAAGATTCAGTTGTCTGTCACAGAAGAAAGACTGGGAGGCGGCCATCTCAGGGCGGAAACGCAATTACGGAGGTCCGATGGCTGGGTCCTTCAGTCCTCTCCACTATCGACCCCCTGGACCTGAGGAGAAAGAGGAGGAGGAGGAGAAGGAGGAGGAGGAGGAGGAGGAGGAGTAGGTGAAGGAGGAGGAGGACGAGGAGGAGGGAAAGGAGGAGAAAGAACAAGCGGACGACGACAATGACTGGGAGGGGAAGGGGGGAAAAGGACGAGGAGGTGAGGGAGGAAGAGGAACAATGAGAGGAAAATGACACTGACATGGTAAAGATCTAAGAAGATGGGAAGGATAAGAAAAACAGATACATATATGTGACTTCTTTAACAACAATAACAACAACAACAACAACAACAAGAGTGGAGAGTAAGAGTTAAGCACGGAGAAGAGGGAAGAGTGAAGGGGAAAAAAATATACCATAGGAAGAAAAATAGAGAAGAGGGCAACAAGTGCAGGAAGGGGACTAGCAGCATTGGATGTGAGAAGAAGAAAGACAATAAAAGTAATATTACAAAGGGGAAATAGGACGAACTATGCGGTAAAAGAGAAAAGAATAAAATGAGAGAAAAAAGATAACATTAATAAAAAGTAAAAAGGTGTGAAATACGCATTTGGTAATCAAGCGAAACAAGAAAAAAGCAGAAGTAAATACGACTGATAATTACAGGGAAACATTAATGTGGTTGGAAAAAGAAACAAAATAATAATGATTTAGAGAAAGATAAGAAAAAAAGAAAATATGAAGCTATTCATATGGGAAAAAGGGAAAAATCAACATCAAATGTAGAAAAAATACTTATAATATAAATGATACTCGTCGCTTTAAAACTGTCACTCTTTTTAATATACACTAATGTAAACTATTCTCAAATGACATGGTGATTTGACATGACATATTTGCTCAAGTTTGCTTCATATCAGCACACAGCGCCCACCCACTCCACCACCACCTCCTCCCTTCCCTCCCTGTACCTTCTGTCCTCCCTTTCCCTTTCCGCCTCCTTCCCTCTCTTCTCACCCTCCAGCTTTACCCTTGACACACCCTAACTTCCTTAGCCTCAGCCTCTCCACCTCCCGTCCTGCTCTTCCTCGCCTCGCTCCATACATTCTGTGGCTTTCCTCACCCCTGTCAACACTCACCTCACTTAACGCTCACCACACGGCCACTTCCCTCACCTCATAACTTGATATAGGTATTTTTTTCCCTATAAATAGTATATGTTTCTCTCACCTTAATCAAGAGGGATGCATGATTACGTAGTTACTGAACATGCACTTAAGGGGGGGAGAAAATTACAAGCACTTTCATGATCAAACCGCAATTGGAAAGACAGATCATAAAAGGATAACAGGTTTCAGTGCAAATAGGAGTAAGAAAACACAAAATCAGGCCACGAAAACGAAGGAAATGAGCCCCAAGGAACTTAATCGACAGGAGGAATAATTAGATCAACATCGCCATAAGAAGAAATACTACTACATAAATAAATACTACACAAATATATTCCAGCAAGGCTCCGGCCGCCGAACACGAGCCAGCTGAGTTTGACATCTGAAGAAAAGGAGAGGAGGAAAATTCACTGCTGGTAAACGACGGCGCAGGAAAAAGAGAAGGACCGCAGAGGAGCTGAGGGGAGCCAGAAGACGAGGGGCAACGCTGGAGGCGGATCGAAGAGTGCAAATGATGGGGTCGGGCGGCGAGGGAGGGAAGGAGGGAGGGAGGCGAGAGGGGGCAGCGGAGGAGGAGGAGGGTGAAAGAGGGGATCTGGTGCGAAAGAAAAAGATTCTGATCAGAGGGGCGATAGGCCGCAGGGGTGAGTGGGAGCCGACACAAAATGGAGTACAAGGGAAATGAGATGGAGAGAAAATTAGAGTGAACACGAGAAGGGAATCGAGAGAGAGAGAGAGAGAGAGAGAGAGAGAGAGAATAACATATATAAAGACTGACAGATAGACAGACAGACAGACAGAAAGACAGACAGAAAGATAGATAGACATACAGACAGAATAACAAATTCAAAACAGACATACTGACAGATAGACAAACGGACAGAGCTAGACAAGTAGACAAACAGACAAACAGACAGACAGACAAATGGACAGAGACAACCTGAATAAGAGAAAGACAGACAGAAACAGGAGCAAATTTTGAGGTGGAGAAGGAGAAAGAGAGAGAGACAGATGAATTAGTGTTTTCTTTTCTTTTTCTATTCTTTCTCTTCACTGTTATTGTTACCAGGAAGAAATACAGTTTAGTCTGACCTGGATCTGCTTCCTGTGTTCTGGGCAGCGTTGTTATCCATTAATTGCTTGGAACAGTCCTCTTTCTCCTTCCCTCTTTCTTGAGAACATTTTTCTGAAATATGATAACAATGGTAGTGTTCATAATTCATTAAATTAAACAAGAGGCTCCAAAAGATTAGACAAATTTACGGAGAGAGATGACAAGTGGATTTAGGTACATATATTTTTATACACAGACTTATACGAGTAGACCTGTCTTCTTTCATATTCCCTTATATTCTTATGTCCTCATTGCATATACATCCACCACAGTTTCCTCCCAATACCCATTACTTCCTAAGAATTAAACTCACCATACATATTATATTCCAGTTCTTATGCATTTACATCCACCACAATCTACTCCCAATATCCATTACTTCACAGGAGGTAAACTCACCATACATATTATATTCCTGTGTGCTGTATACACTGAGGGATGAAAGTCTTAAGAAAAACACATGAAGGGGAGCCGGGTAGTTTCTCAACCCTGGCAGGGAAAGAAAAGTTAACACCAAGCACCGGCTCAAGTTGCGTTCAAAAAGATGAGAGAGAGAGAGAGAGAGAGGGGAGTAAAGAGCGAGGAAGGAGTTAGAGGGGCCAGAGCCAGAGAGAGAGAGAGAGAGAGAGAGAGAGAGAGAGAGAGAGAGAGAGAGAGAGAGAGAGAAAGAGAGAGAGAGAGAGTCAATGAAGGCGAAGGAAGTGGAGTGGAGGGTGGAAAGTCCATGTTATTGACTGAAATAAGAGTATAATATCTATTGAACTTGGCTGTATCGCTCCATTCACGTGTGTGTGTGTGTGTGTGTATGTGTGTGTGTGTGTGTGTGTGTGTGTGTGTGTGTGTGTGCTGAAAGTGAACAGCTGTTGTGAGATGGATGTGAGGAAGGAGGGAGGCGCTACTGGTGAAAGAGAGAAAGGAGAAGAGAGGAGGAGGAGGAGAAAGGAGGAGGAAGAGGAGGAGGAGGAGGGGGTAGTGTTGGTGAAGAAAAGGAGGTGGGCGTGTGTGAAAAGACATGAAAGAGAGAGAGAGAGAGAGAGAGAGAGAGAGAGAGAGAGAGAGAGAGAGAGAGAGAGAGAGAGAGAGAGAGAGAGAGAGAGGAAAGATCTGAGTCGCGGAGGAGGAGAAGTAAGAAAGGAATGAAGGAATGAGAGAAGAGAACAGAAGGGAGTCGAGAGGAGAGGGAGAAAGAGAGAGCGAGAGAGGGGGCAGGGAAGCGTGGGAGGGGGGAAGGAGGGAGCGAGCGAGAACTGAAAAGAAAGCACCTTTAACATTTCCCCTTGACAATAAAACCACGCCGAAAGGAGAAAGAATACAGACGGAGAGCAAGAAAACGCAGGCGAGGATAAAAGCTGCCAACCACTACAGCGCAACGAGAAAGTCTCACTAAAACACACAAAACTCTACAAAGAACCGGAGGAAGAAGACAAAGGGAGGAAGGAAGCCTGAAGAATAGCCACCAGGCCGGACTCGCCAATGTTCTCGGTAAAGAGAGAGAGAGAGAGAGAGAGAGAGAGAGAGAGAGAGAGAGAGAGAGAGAGAGAGAGAGAGAGAGAGAGAGAGAGAGAGAGAGGAGGGGGGTGGGTGAGGGAGAGCTTGGGAACCTTCCTTGCTGGCGTCTGGGAGGGAGTGCGAGGAGAGGAGGGAGAGAGAGGAGAGAGGGAGAGGGAGGCGAGCGAGAAGGTGCCGGAGGAGAGGGGCTGCCAGAGAGAGAGAGAGAGAGAGAGAGAGAGAGAGAGAGAGAGAGGAAGGCTCTTGGGCCGGGGCAGCAGTCGATGAAGAAAATGGCGGGGAATTCACGAGGGGACGAGGGGAGTCGGGCTGACGGAGGAGGAGGAGGAGGAGGAGGAAGACGAGGAGGAGGATGAGGAAGGAGGCAAGGAGAAGGCCGGCTTGCGGAGAGGCGAGGAAAGATGGTGTTTATCGCTCCTCTTTCACTCCTCCTCTTTCTACTTAGTTACCCGTCCGCCAACCCTAAAACGCGCGTGCACACACACACACAAACACACACACACACACACACACACACACACACACACACACACACACACACACAGACACACACACGCACGCACACACACCAGCGCTGGGTCGCCTTCTGTGTCTCTTACCATGTATCGTCTGACTTTCTCTTCAGTTCCCAGACGGTAATGTGAATAAATTGGCGTGACATCAGCACGGCCTGGTCATTGTTCACCAAGAACACTTCATGACTCGTACAGAAAGTTCGTAATTAGCAAATGCCGCGTCACTGCCCTCCGTTTTAGCTATAGAGTTATTAGAAAAGTTTGATGCACCTTGTTAATGCCAACAACAGCGGGCGCAGACGTGGCGGTGGTCATCAGATTCAAAATAGAGTGAAGAAAAAATTCATAGACATATCTGGAATGGCGACTACTTTAATTGCAGAAGTTGGCGAACTATTGTAAAGTTCAGCAATATTACTACAGCACTTTAAATACTTCGTTCATAAGCTGCGGAAGAGATTGGAGGGGCTGTTACTTTTCTCGCTACAGCTGCCTGGGCGGGATGGCAGGCCAGGTCACGGTGGGTCTCGTCGCCTGAAGGAGACAGACGCAGCTCGTGGTATGAGGAATTATATAAATGTTGGTCTTTAATCACCAACGTGAGCTCAGAGACTTTTGCCTCTCCATTTCTGGATTAATTACTGGAAAAATGTAAAGATGAAAATGATTTTCACGGAATACAATGACGAGCGCAGCAATCATTAATACACAAACCCTTATCTTTCATTAATTCGCTTGAACACAAAGCAAAGCCAAAGCAACTCGTAACTATTTGTGCCTTAATTTCTACCAAAATATGTCGCTGTATGCATGTAATATAACTTCCCATTTTACTAAACAACTAAATGTTTATCAATTCAAATGTGTGCATAGTTTTAACGGAGGAACAACTATCCCTGCGGTATGCTGTTAATTCTTTTTTTTATACACGTGTTTTCTCTCACACTTCCTCTCATCGCAACGCCTCCCTGGGACTCCCTCACATCCCCTGGTCCTTGCCACATTCCCTAGGCCCGTAAACATACCTTGGCTCCTTGTAACATCCCCTGGGCCTCTGTTACTTGTCTGTCCACATGTCACATACTCTGCACCCTTGTCATATCCTTAGGATTCATGTCACATTCCTCTGTTCCCTGTCACATCATGGTCTCTGTCACATCCCCCATCATTACTGTCACCTCATCCTGACCCTCTGTCACGTCACGATATATCCCTAGTACTGTCACATCATCTTGAACTCCTGCCATGTCACTGTCACTTCTATCACATCATCCTGAGCCCATGTCACATCAACCTCATTTTATCACATTTTCACCCCACTAGTGCATTACCGTAACATCTCAAGAATCCCTTTGTTATATCATACTGTTCCTTTTATCTGAATTCATCTCCTCATATTATTCCTCCGGGTCACTTTTCACGCTCACCTTGGATACTTATCACCTTCAGGGACCTTTCCGCCACCCTGAGTTTCCCCTCGGTTTCTCCACTCACCACCATAACCACCACCACTACCACCACCATCTCCACAGCCTCCTTCTCCTTCATCTCTTTCTTCTCCTCGTTCTCCCCAACTCCTCCTGTCCCTTCTCTTCCTCCTCCTCCTCCTTCTCCCACTTCACCGCCTCCACCACCACCACCACCCATCGGAGCGGTAGCCGAGGCCCCAGTTAACCTGCCTCGAAGAAAGGGGCGCACAATGAGAGTTCGGTAATGAATTAACTTCTCCTACTTTCAAGAAACTAGGAGAAGAAAAATAGCATCTAGTTTGGGCCAAGTAAAACGCTTAGCATCATCCAATTAGTGAGTTTGTGCTATACTTTGGCAACTGGAGAGCAAAAACACTAACGTAAACGCGAAGAGGAAATTGGATGCAAAGTAACGCAGCGTCGAATATTGTTGTTATCGCAGGAGAGAGAGAGAGAGAGAGAGAGAGAGAGAGAGAGAGAGAGAGAGAGAGAGAGAGAGAGGGGGGAAGGAAAAATAATAACGTGTGAATAATGATGTTATGCTCAAGCTTCATATAACGCTGTTGATGAACACTTAAGATGATTCCAATTTTTTGAAACGAGAAAGATATTAATTTCTGAGGTGCTTAACATGAAAATATGCATAATATGGTCTGATTTTTTCTTGTATCAAAACGACATGTTGAATTACTATAATGTACTACGAGGTGGAGAAATACGAGTAAATGAACGTACTATATACTACTCATAACTTTTATAGCGTAAACGTAATTATTGACCGAATTTCATTAACACAATTCGTTCTTTGTGTATAATCTCATTTTATGACCGAAACATTTACACTCGATGTATATTGCAGCATAAAGAATGTTGATTACACACACACACACACACACACACACACACACACACACACACAAAAAAAAAAAAAAAAAAATACAGACCGCTACATAATAATGACGAATAAATACTTAATGTTGCCGGCCGAGCCACTTCCAATTTCGAAGAAGCTTAATCCTGCTGAAAATTAATGGAAACAAACATGCGAACAGTACAAATAACAAACGAGATAAATAAATTCCCGACCTCATTCCATTTAAACAACATATTAAAGAGCTTTGTCAATGGTTGCCGCGAGTCTTCGGACGGGACACTGCGCTATAATTCTCTCGTCACTTGGTCTGCTACATTATGTGTCAGCAGTTTTAGTTTCACACGCTTTAGTATTATTACAATTTTTTTCGTTCCTCTCTGCTGTGAAAATAATCCCCTCTCGTTAATCTAATTCAGTCATATTTTCATTATATGAGTGTGCTTGTGTGTGTGTGTGTGTGTGTGTGTGTGTGTGTGTGTGTGTCTGTGTGCTTAATGTTATCGTGGTTATTACAGGGAGGAAGAATGTGGAAAACTTTCTCTCCTCTTCAGTCGATCTGTCTATCTGTCTGTTTGTCTGTCTGCCTCTTTTCTCAGTCCATCTGTCTGCTTTTACTTGTTTCTCTTTGAGTGTCTGTGTTTGTGCACTTGTTTTTATGTCTGTCTGGCTGGCTGTCTGTTTATCTGTCTGCCTGTCTGTTCGTTTGCCTGAGATACACACCCACCCACCCACCGAAGCACCGCGCCCCCACCTCACACACACACACACACACGCACACACACACACACACACACACACACAGGCACCCTCTCTCTCTCTCTCTCTCTCTCTCTCTCTCTCTCTCTCTCTCTAGCAACGATGCCTTTACCTCCTCTTCCTCCAGCTTCCATTTCACCCTCTGACTAATATATTATCTTTTCCCTACTTTAAGCCTAAAATTCCACCCTTCACACTACCCATATACCTTCGAGGGAGGGAAGATTATGGGCGAAATATCCACTGCACTTTGAATAATACTGCTTCTGGCGTACTCATGAAGAAGTGGTAATTCATGAGGTATTCTTCACCCTCCAGGAACTTTACGTGCACCGGAGGCAGGCTGAGTAAAGGTCACTGCGTCTGAACTTTGACTAAGACACTTAATCTTTATGCAAATGCCCTGAAGAGTCATTATCCCTTCCAGAAAGAAGCTCGCGCCTCCAAAACTAACTTACGACGTTTGGAACTGGCACGCGTGGTAGGTAGGTAAGAGGGAAAAGAGAGAGAGAGAGAGAGAGAGAGAGAGAGAGAGAGAGAGAGAGAGAGAGAGAGAGAGAGAGAGAGAGAGGAAATGCCAAACACAAGGAAAGAAAACGCACGAAAACAGACTAAATAACACTGGATAAGGAAGAAAAGAGAAATGAGAGAGAGAGAGAGAGAGAGAGAGAGAGAGAGAGAGAGAGAGAGAGAGAGAGAGAGAGAGAGAGAGAGAGAGCTTGGGGACTGCTGTCAGAGAAAAGGCGGAGCAGGAATAGTGGTGGCGGCGATGGTGGTGGTGGTGGTCGCCTTGCTGGAGTATTGAATCGCCATATAATTAAGAGGAACTTCATTTGCATCCAGGTCTCCTTCTGTCCGTCGTATCAAAATATGTCGTCTAATTAAGGGTCTAACGTGATTAATTACTCTAATTTCTCTTATCAGATAAATAGGGCAGCTCCTGTGATTTACCTCAGCCACTGCGAGGAGAAATATAGGCCGCATTTCCATCTCACCATTGACTTAGATGTATTTCCCTTCACCACCGACGTGCCGCTATTCATTATATGCCTAAGTAACTGTAGGTCTGTGTGTTTTTTCTGTGAGTGAGGCGTCTGGAAGGGAAATGTGGTTGGAATACATGTGGGAATTTGTAAGTAATTTGTAAGTTGCGTAAGTAGTGAACGAGTACTGTTACTGTGGTTGTTCTTTGTCACTGTCGTCATCACTATCATTCTTACTACCTAACTATAATATATAGTTAACAGCATCACCATTCACCATTAGTATAAACCCACAGTATAAAACCACCATCATCTCTTGTCACAATCACTGTTTCTACTGTTACTTCAGCTTTATAGAACCACAAGTATCGTTACTCACTATTAATTCTAGTAATTTCTACGCTACTGTATGTTCAGTGTACAACCGATACCAGTATCTCTACTCACCCTCAGTAGTTGGTATAACAGTCACGACAGTACAACTTGATATTTAAGCTGCTACGCTGCCCACCTAACCTTGCCCGGCCCACGCTCGTGTTCCTGCAGCCTGTCCAGTCTCCCAGCGCCAACTTCAAGATAACATGCACCACTCTCGACTTCCCTGATCTGACCACTGACCTGACTCGGCTTGACACCACTTGCTTACTTGTTCTCCTGTTAA